>NC_086155.1:175228646-175533369 GCF_035149785.1 Candoia aspera | reverse complement strand
TTGGCTAGGCTCACTAGTGCTCATGGGAGCTGTCATGCAAAATACTTGGAATGCCACAGGTTTTGAAAAGTTAATCTGCTTTATCAAACCTCTGTGCGTTTTGTTTTGCTTTTATTTTATTTTTTTGCAGAAGAGAAGAACTGGCTTATTCCACAGGGGAACACAGATGTCACTTCTCAGCTACATTATTTCTGTCATTAAGAATATAAAGAGATAGAATAATGCTTAAAAACCTGCTTAAATGTTTTTAAGCATACATATAAACCTAACATAAATAATGCTTCCTGCTGTTATTTATAGCCTGCTTTTTCAATTCTGGAATGTGACTATGCCATCTGTTTGTTTTCCCATTCCTTACATGCTGCATCTATCAGATAATTAATAACTCAATAAGCATTTTTCATCCATGGCATTATGCTTTAGAACAGCCTCTTTCTAGAATTTAGGCTGGTCCACTTGATAACTCCCTCGAAACAGCTAGTGAAGGCTTACAGATACTGATTGGGATATGATCCTTTGCCATCTAATGATAACAATAACGATATGATAATGATAATAGTATCCACTGAATTTGGATATATTAAAAATACAAAAGAGACACATTAAAACCTAAGCAGCTCTAACTATAAGGGAATAGTGGAATACAAACGGAGTCCTCCTGTTCAGGGGGAGATGGGCAGTGATAGACATTTGAACAATAAATAAATAAATAAAATAACCACTTTCTAATAAAAAGAACAGATAAACTAGACCTTATAAAACGTACTAACAATATATAACTGATTAAAAGGAAGTGGACAGGTTCTTTGAAGCTGTAAGTGTTGCCACCTGTGTTTTAGATCCATATCCCTCTTGGCCTCCTGGAAGATGACTTGCAGATGGATCCATGAGGTGTGGATGTACTTTTAAGAGACGGAGTGGTTCTTTAGGCTCTGAAGGAGGCAGTGGTCTAACCCCTCCTCAAGAAACCATCACTGGATCCTATTAAACTGGACAAATTTCATCCTGTCTCCAATCTTCCCTTTTTAGAAGGTGGTTGGGTTTCAGCAAAGGGCCCAGGAGAAAATGGATTATCTAGACCCCTTTCAGCTTAGTTCAGTCTGGGGTGTAACCCTTTTTGATGACCTGTGGCAGGCTCAGGAGGGAGGAGTGTATCCCTTCCGGCCCTCTTTGATCTCTCACTGGCCTTCAATACCATCAGCTCTGGTATCCTTCTGGACTGACTTAGGAGGTTGGGAACAGGAGGCACAGTGTAATGGTAGTTCTCCTATCTCCAGGGCTGGTTCCAGTTGTTTTGGTGAAGGGAAAGAGACTACACTGTGGGGTGGCTTAGGGATCCACTCTCTTCCACTTTTGTTTAAATTCTAAATAAAACTGCTAGGTGAGGTCATCCATTGACACAGGTTTAGGAATCATCTGTATGCTGTGATACTCAATTGTACATCTCTGCCCTGGCCAACCAAGACCAGTGATGTTTGGTTGTGGCCCTAGAAAGATGGAGTGGTTGTAGGTTTGTTGTATTTTATGCAATTATGATACTTAACTTTGTCAGTTTTACTTCGTATCTAAGTCACCAGTGGAAGTGGATGGAAATTGGTAATCAGATAGATTGAAAACAGTGTACATTTAAAAACTGAACAAAATTGAAGAATTGGGAAGGTCACAATTCCAGTGAAATGATCATAAGGTTAAGTCATCAGCATGAAAGATACAAAGAGACTACAATGCAACCAAGTAATTCTGTCTTAAAGATATTTCACTTATACCAAATCCCACACCACTGAGACATTTCTTTGATAAACTTCCCTTAGCATGTGAGTGACCAGATGGAAGATTGGTCTCATGGATATATGCTGGAATGGTAACATGCTGGAAATTAACAAGACTCACTTGAATGGATGAAGGTGACTTGTCTTAAGCTTTTCTTGAACTTTTGCCCCCTTTTCTTTGTGGTAATAGCTATAAAGAAACATTGTAATATAATAAACTTTCTGTAAAATGCCCATTTAAAACAGAAACATGGCTGACATTTTAAAATCTGCATATAAACTGCCCTGATTCTCTATACAGTGGGCCTCTTTTAAAGAAGCATAGATCTGGGGTGAAAATTGCTTAGACTTCATAAGTATTTACTTTGACCAGAAAGCTGTGTAGTAATCACTTTTTATATTAACGAAACACAAAATCTGGGCTATAGCAATATCGTCCTAAATTTTGTTTAAAAAATGCCTTTAGGATTACTTAATTCAAAACTCCTTCTGAAATTTAAGTAACTGTGTAGGCAGAATTCCATAAAATAATAAAATTATATAAAGAAACAAAACCCAAATAAAAGAATACTTTGTCTAACAACACTGTCTGACTTCTTTCTTTATATGCTGTCATATTTAGCTACAAAACCAGCTTAGGAGCAATTAGTCATGATCCCATGAACATTGGTTTCCAAATTTGATTACAGCAGGTAAGTTTTAAAGAAAGTTTCATATACCTCTTTTTGCTACAGTCACATTCATCAGGTTTTCGTCTTTTAAGATGTCCTCTTACTTCTCTTAAATTTTTAATTTTATCCTGGAGAGCTTCAATCTGTAAAAAGAATGGCTGGTTGAATAGAAATATTATATGCACAGTCCTTATATTGTTCATGATAAATCTGTACAATTAAATTATTTCATATAATTGCTAAATGTATATGAATGTTATGATTGCTTGTAATCACCTGTTTAAATCATTCATATGTTACAGTATACAGTATCTTGTAGATTGTTGCATATCTACGTGCTCCACTGTAATAGCAAGTTCTGACATGGTGAAATTACGCTGAGAAATCATTTTCCCAAGGTCATAGAGTGTTCTTTAGTGTTATGTGATGAGGACAACTAAATAAATATTGACTACCTTTTAGTCTATTTGTTTAGATTCTGTAGTTTTTCCATACTCTAATTACTATATTCGTTTTTTGAAATGGACAGAGCTTGTGTTTTAAATACACAGTCCCAATGTATTTAAAAGTTTCATGTGGAGGAAGGCTGGTTTAGGGAATCAAACCAGAATCAGGACCCATTGTCTGAAGCTGTCTTGTTTGTATCATTATAAATAAGACTACACAGTTTGTCCAGGTTAGCATTTTATAAGAAATCACAGTTAAAGAAAGTGGGGATCTTCTATACAAGAACAGATACTGGAAGAGAAAGAAGCACTGATAAGTCTGACTCTCATTCACATAACACTAAACTAAACACTAAATCACTACCTCCAAGTGCATTTATTGTGTATACTGATATGCAGGAAGTTGCACCTAATTTCAATATCCTGTTCCAAATGTTCACCCATCATATACTTTCTGCTAAATTATTCTGTGTCAAGATGCCAGTACTAATTCTGAATTAAGAAAAGACCTTCCAACCTCCTTGTCAATGTAGGCTTTGTGATCTTTCCAAGCTCTGGCTGAGTGATATAGCTCCCTTTCACAATGAATAGAGTCATTTGGAAGAATAAAACACCTGGAAAGGAAGAATGAAGAAAAAAAATAAAGTGTGATATATTTGAGATATCTTGCTCAATCTAAATTCTAGAAATCTGCACAGAAATAAAAAAGTGAATCATGACTTTCACTGCTGGTGTTCCAACATCCCATAACAGTCAGCTGTGGTAAGTGCCTGGTCTAAAACTTTCTATACAGAAAGCAACACCAATGTTTTAGGACAGCGTATCTAAACATTAAGTCACCAATTCAGCCTATTGAGCTTATGAACAATGAAGAACACAGACATTCCAAGAAAAGATATTTGCTTTCAAATACGTATGTCATGTTCCCCGTTGCAAGGCATATGTGCATCACAATGGGGAACATGCCTATCAGGAAGGAGGAAGGGATAACCATTAGCCTTTAAGCACACAAATGCCTAAAACAATCACCAGGACAATAGAGGCACACCTCTGCCCGGACCTAAGAACCATTAACGGATGGGGGGAACTTCCACACATTACCCCGGGGGACGCACCTGCACCGGACAAGAATGAGAAGACAAAGGAGACCAGTGGAGATCACCTGAATCGCCCATCGACAGACCCATACCGCTTCAGATCGCCCATCTGGATCCAGCTTGTGGGACAATGGGGGGTGGAGGAGGACAAGGTCCGCCACGCGGGTATATATGAGGTACCCCACCACCACGCCCGCATTTCCGTCTTTTTCTATGTAGACAATCTGCTTTCAATAAACCAGAAATCCTTAGACCCTCTAAGTGAGTCCATGTCTTATTGGGAGTAAGGCTACCCTGACATAAAGACGGGAATCGAAATTTTTTTTTTTCCCACTAGCACCATTCCAGATCCAATCTGTGAGGGAACCAAGCTGGTGATGGAAGAATTCATCCCATGATGAGACGGCTACCCAGCGACCGGCAACGGGACACCCAACCCCACGAGCGGCAGATGCCCGATGCCCCGACGGCGCGAGACCCAGGAGAGCTCGGGATCGAGCTCGGAGGGCGAAGCAACGGCAAATGCCACCCGAGAATCCCAAGGCACCTGGGTCACCGTGGACGAGACGGCGGAATCCTCGCCCGGATCGCCCGGAGCCCCGGAGGAACTGCGAGACGTCCCATCACCCACGGTGTCGGGAACCGAAGGGGAGTGGTGGGGCAGCCGCACGAAGAAGGGCTCGCGAATGGCGGCAAGGCTGAGCGCAGTCGAGGACAAGCTGGAGGCGATGCAGCAGCTGCTCCTGAGGTTAGCAGAGGCGTACGAATCCCACAGCTGGGGTGCGGAGGGGCCAGGCACCAGAAGCCTGACACCCCTTACCCCCCCTCAGAGATGTGCCAGCCGGAGAGAGGGAGGAGACGTCCGGAGGACAACACAGCGCCAGGCAGAGTCCGCTTCCAAGAACCCGCCAGATGGGCTACTTCCCCCCCTCCCACCCCGATGGCGAGACAACTGGAATGAAGCTGGAGCTGGCATGAGATGGGACCAATGCCACCCGAAGCCCAGCGGAGGGAATCCCCACGTCGAGACCAAAGAGCCCCGACAGCCCGAAGCACACCTAGACGCCCAGATGCGGCTTGGAGCCCACCGAGAGCGGCAATAAAGGACTTCGGGGTCAAGTTCGACGGGGACCCCACAAAACTCTCCTTTTTCCTCACAAACGCAAGGAACTATATGGAGGAATGGGGTCCCTGCTTCCGAACGGAAAAGGGCAAAATAAATGCCATCGCAATCAAATTAAAAGGACGGGCAGCTGACTGGTATGTCCAGTTATGCCAGGCAGGTGCCTCAGAACTCAAGGACTGCGACGAGTTCCTCTGGGCAATAGACCTGCATTTCAGGGACCCCCTGGAAAGGGAGAGGGCGAAAAGAGCCCTGAAAACCCTCAAACAAGGACAGCGCTCCGTGGCAGATTATGCCATGGAGTTCCAAGCCCTGGCCGGGAAGGTCGAAGTCTGGTCGCAGTCCACCCTCGTTGAACGGTTCAAGGAGGGTCTAAACCTGAATGTCCTAAGGTGGGCATTGTGCAGGAGCAACCCCAACACTCTGGTGGAGTGGATCCTGCTGGCCGGAGAGGCAGAGGACGCCCAGGACACCTTCCTCCAAGCAAAGAGGGAGGTGCAGCATGCAGAGTCAGTGAGAGGGCCCTGAACAGCAGCAGGACTGGCAAGGTCGACACCCCAGCCCTGAAAAGAGGAACGGGAGCGACGGTTCACCAAGGGTCAGTGTCTTCGGTGTGGGAAGGAGGACCACAAGGCGGCGGCGTGCCCAAAAGCGAAGGCGAGGGACAGCTCGTGGAAGGCGCCAACCAAGCCAACCCCAGCACCCAGGAAAATGCCAGTAGCGATGGGAGAAACCGCAGTAAAGGTCTTCCCTTACTCCATCGAAGAAGAGGAAAGCGACCAAGAAGAACTGGCGGGAAACGCCAGCCACCAGCCCTGAGGAGCGCCAGAGGACAGGTGGAAGAAAACAAGGGGCACAACAACTTCTGGGTGAGTGCTAATTGTCCCACCCTGTACGTGAAAGTCACCCTAACCCACGGTGGAGGATCGGCAGAAGTTTGGGCTCTAATTGACTCCGGCTGCTCCAAGTGCCTTATGCACCCAGACCTGGTGGCCGCTTTAAACCTCCGCTGCTATCCACTTCAGCACCACATTGTTTTTACACAATTGAATGGATCAGCAGCAGGAGGGGGCCCGGTCACCCAATACACCGACAAAGTTGCACTGCAGCTCGGCAGCCACAGGGAAAGACTGCCGTTCATCGTGGCACTGGTGGGCCAACCCCTAATCATCCTGGGGATTCTGTGGCTAGTACAACACAACCCACAAATAAACTGGAAAACCAGGGAAATTACGTTTTCGGATGGGCGCTATCGAGCACCCACAGGGGATTGAGTTCCCCATGCTGCAATGGGGAGGGCAGCGACTACATTGATGCATCTGGAGGCAGCAACCCTGGAAGGCCTGCCAGCCAGATACGCAGTTTGCCGATGTGTTTGGCGAAAAAGAGGCAGACAAACTCCCACCCCACAGAAAAATGGACTGCGCTATAGAACTGGTCCCTAACACACCCTTACCAAAGCCCAAAATATATGCAATGACCCAGAAGGAGCTGGCAGCATTATGGGAGTTCATGGACAAAAATTTAGCGCGGGGCTTTATCGAGCCCGCAAACTCACCAGTCGGAGCCCCAGTCCTCTTTAGGGAAAAAAAGGACGGGTCACTGAGGCTCTGTACGGACTACCGCAGTTTGAATGCCGCTTCCATCTCAAATAAATACCCCTTACCCCTAATCAAGGACATACTTGCACACCTGGCAAAGGGCAAGATATTCTCAAAGCTGGACCTGAGGGAAGCCTATTTCTGAATACGAATATGGGAGGGGGATGAGTGGAAGACGGCTTTCAATTGCCCGCTGGGGTCATTTCAATATAAAGTTTTACCATTTGGGTTGGCGGGGGCACCAGGAGTGTTTATGCAGTTAATTAATGAGGTCTTGCACGACCACTTATTCAAGGGAGTACTTGTCTATCTAGATGATGTTTTAATATATTCAGAGACGAAAGAAGAGCACGAACGCTTAGTGAAGCAAGTGCTCAGGAAACTCCGCAAGGCAGAGCTATTCGCCAAGCTCTCTAAGTGCGAGTTTCATAAATCACAAATTGACTACCTGGGTTACAGAATCTCGGCGAGGGGCATCGAGATGGACCCAAGTAAGGTCCAAGCCATCCTGGCATGGGAGTGCCCACACACGAGGAGGCAACTACAAAGTTTTCTCGGTTTTATGAATTTTTACAGGGGTTTTATCCAGGGGCTGGTGGAAATTGTGCTGCCTCTAACTAACCTACTCCATACAAAAGGCTTGGGAGACACACAAAAGTCACGGAACCCGGGAGCACTCCTGAACTGGACTGCTGACTGTCAAAGGGCTTTTGATCACCTCAAAAGCCTCTTTACAGCAGAGCCAGTGCTGCAACACCCCGACCCCACCAAGCCTTTCATCGTACAAGTCGACGCATCCGACTTCTCCATTGGGGCACTCCTGCTTCAGCGGGATTCTGACAATCAGCTGAAGCCTTGCGCATACCTTTCCCGCAAGTTCTCCGAAACGGAACGGAGATGGCACGTGTGGGAAAAGGAGGCGTTCGCAGTCAAAGCCGTCCTAGAGACATGGAGGCACCTCCTGGAAGGGACCACCTGCCCCTTTGAGGTCTGGACAGACCACAAAAACCTAGAGGCTCTCAGCACTCCAAAATGCCTCAGCCCCAAGCAAGTACGCTGGGCACAGTTTTTCAGCCAATTTGACTTTAAATTAAAGTTCATACCAGGGAGGAAGAACTTCCTAGCAGATGCTCTCTCCAGGCGGCCTCAGGATGCCAGTCAGGCATCAGACATTGTGGGTACTGTGTGGACCGACACACAGCTGGGCTGCCCTGCCGTCACACGCAGCCAAACAAGAACCCAACGTACCCCAGCACAAATACCCGCAGACGGAGGGAGACGCAGGTCAATTTCACCGAACTTGCAACAACAGTTCGTTCAAGCCACCAAAACAGACACATGGTTGCAAAATAACCTACACAATGTATCTTTTACAAACAGCCTAGCTTGGAAACAGAATAACTTGTATGTGCCAGAACAGTTGCGAGCGGAAGTTCTGAGCAGGTCACACGATGACAAGACGGCTGGGCACTTTGGGTTTGTCAAAACGCTGCATTTAGTCAGGCGACAATTCTGGTGGCCTACTCTTAGGAAGGGCGTTAAAGAATATGTCGCTGCTTGCCCCACATGTGTCAGGTCAAAACGAAAAGTGGGGAAGCCCCAAGGACTGTTGCAGCCAGTAGCAAGCCCCTCCCGCCCTGGGAGGAAATCTCGATGGACTTTATTGTAGATCTACCACCCAGCCAAAGAAAACTGGTCATCTGGGTGGTAAAAGACTATTTCTCCAAGCAGGCACACTTTATACCCTGCGCTTCCATCCCCTCCGCGTAACAGCTGGCACGCCTCTTTTTAAATCACATCTACAAATTACACGGTGCCCCCTCTCGTTTGGTGAGAGATAGGGGTACACAATTTACCTCCAAATTTTGGAAGGCATTTTTAAAATTAATTGGTACCAAGCAAGCATTGTCCACGGCTTGGCACCCCCACACAGATGGCTCTACAGAGATTCTTAACTCCACCCTGGAGCAATTCCTACGATCATTTATAAATTATCAACAGGATGACTGGGTAGACCTGCTACCCTTTGCCGAGGTGGCCTACAACAATGCAGTGCACCAGAGCACAGGTCACACCCCATTCAAAGTGGTATACGGTAGAGACTTTGTTCCGATCCCAGAACTGCCCCAGCCAGACACCCCGCCCTGTTCCCCAGATGACTGGGCAGCACAACTGGCCACGGTTTGGCCCGTCATCCAGCTGGCTCTCTCAGATGCTCAAGCAACATACAAAAAGTTTGCAGACAACCACAGGGCGGCGCAGCCGAACTTCAAAGTGGGAGATAGGGTCTACCTTTCCATTAAGTTCATCAAGTCCCCGCAGCCCTCGAAGAAACTGGCACCCAAATTCTTTGGTCCATTCCCAATCATGGAAATTATCAACCCAGTGACTTTCAAGTTGGAGCTACCACACAACTTGAGGCGCATACACCCAGTGTTCCATTGTGCCCTACTGAAACCAGTCACCCCTTCAAAATGGCACAACGAAACCCCCCGCCCCTGCCCATCATGATAGATGGACAACATTTTGAAATTAAGGAGGTACTAGACTCCAGGAGGCTAAGGGGCACCTTACAGTACCTCGTCAGATGGAAACATTTTCCCCACCCTGAGTGGGTACAAGCGCAAGAGGTGTTAGCAAAACGGCTTGTCAAACGCTTCCACGAAGCATACCCTGACAAACCGGCACCTTAGAGTTTTCTTGGGGGGGCAGTATGTCATGTTCCCCATTGCAAGGCATATGTGCATCACAATGGGGAACATGCCTATCAGGAAGGAGGAAGGGATAACCATTAGCCTTTAAGCACACAAATGCCTAAAACAATCACCAGGACAATAGAGGCACACCTCTGCCCGGATCTAAGAACCATTAACAGATGGAGGGAACTTCCACACATTACCCCGGGGGACGCACCTGCACCGGACAAGAATGAGAAGACAAAGGAGACCAGCAGAGATCACCCGAATCGTCCATCGACAGACCCATACCGCTTCAGATCGCCCATCCAGATCCAGCTTGTGGGACAATGGGGGGTGGAGGAGGACAAGGTCCGCCATGCAGGTATATATGGGGTACCCCACCACCACGCCCGCATTCCCGTCTTTTTCTATGTAGACAATCTGCTTTCAATAAACCGGAAATCCTTAGACCCTCTGAGTGAGTCCGTGTCTTATTGGGAGTAAGGCTACCCTGACACGTATGTCTACCTCATTTCCAGTATTTGAATTATACAAAGCCTCCTTAGAATTATTAAATTATTTTTCTCCTTCTACCTCCATCATATATTTCTTATCCTACCCTTAAAAACTCTCCATAGCATTGCTCCCCTTATCAACGGATACATCACAATATATCTACTGCAGTCAGTCACCAGAATAGTTCCTTGTCCCTTAAATGACACTACCCATTTTCAGTTCTACCCCTCACTTTTATTACATCTTCTACTGCAACACTTACATGGTTTTGTCTCTCTAGCCCTGTACAGGTATCATGCTTAAATAGGGAACATGCAAATGTCATGCAAGCTAGCCCCATGTCAAATGTACCATTCTTGTCCTCTTGGTTCCCAACTATCCTGAATTAAGCAGAAAAGAGGGTATCCAGATGCTTTTGCTCAAATTACAATAAAATCCTCCATGCGAACATGAACCTGCCTCATAAATACCCAGTCAGGCTGAGTGTGCTCTTCACATTCAGGTAAAAATAATTTCAGATCTTCCTGCTCATTGAGGGAAGGTGGGAACAGAGGGAATGGCCATGCAGGGAAATTGGCAGACGGGTTTATGTGCTACTCTATCTTTGATGTTTCAGATCTCCTGTAGTCCTTCTAGATAGATCAAAGCATCTTTGGCTTTACCATTTGATATGCATCCTCAAATGAAAAGCAGAAATTCTCTTGGCTCAAAATGTATCCCCTAGGATCTTCTCTTTTCTATCCCTGATATCTGCCCTGGGTCTATCTTTACTTATGCTACCCTGGATAACACATAGATGGTTCAGAATAAATAATTTAAGTGAAGCACTCCTACTTATGAGTGACTCTGACAGAGTCTGGTTGGCCAACTGTATTAGTTCCATCAGCAAGCATTGCTTTATCTCCACCACCATCTTCTGGATGATCCTCCTCTGTTTCCTCCTCTTCCTCTTCCTCCTCCTCACTGTAACTTCCATGCCGCTTGACAATGCTTTTGGGCTGAAGGATGTGCAGCTCCTCTTCCTCCTCCTCCTCCTCCAGATTTATATTGTATATTTCCCCTTCAAATTCCACAGATAAGGAGCGAGTTTGGCGAGTATGGACAAACCGGGGTTTGTATCCTGAAAAAGAACATGGACATATCAATAGGAAACTATAAAATTCACACTCTTTGAAAGACAACCAGGACATTGGAACTAGGGCTGACATAGACAGAAATTGATACATATCTCTACAGCCAATATAAACAGTTACAGCTATTCCAATCCTGCATTTCAGGGCAAAGATTTTCCAAAGATGGTTTACAATATTGTTTTAGTTATTATTTATTTAATGATAACTGTAACCCTTTTCAATCTTGACAGACTCTTGGTGGCTAACAACAAAACAAAAATCATTTAAGTGCAACATGAAAATAATGAAAACAACAATATATAAAAATGCCTATAATGGCTCTCCAGAATCAGTTAGGGCTGAAGACTGGAATAATATCAACTTCCACTAGTTTGTGGAATGGAAGCAGGATCAGGCAACCTGAACCATCAGAAGGAGGATGTTCCACAAAGTGGGGGCTACCACTGAGAAAGACTGCCATCTACTCCACACCATGTGTACCTCACAAGGAGGGAGACTTTCTTCAGGCCCTCTCTAGGTGGCTGGACTGGATGGGCAATTTCAATTCAGTTATGTCTTTAAAAGACAACTAATATAGAAAGAACCATACTTGAACTTGCTTTATGCAGGTAGAATGAGCTACTAATGGATTGAACAAATTCTGCAGGAAGGAAATTCAATTTCTGAATGCTCTGCAATGTAAAATAAAGAAACTCCTTGCTCTATCCTTGCTCTTCTAGAATTCCATCTGAAGATTTTTTTAGGATGATAATTCAAAGATCTAATTCCCACTTTGACAATATGAAGTTATTTTCCTTTCTGTAATTTCATTATAAGCCATATATGAGGGCCAAATTATGCTTTACATTTAATGCATGATAAGAAGCTAATGTTTCTTTGTAGTTTTAGTTAATTACAAGCAAACAAGGCAATGGATTCCTTGCTGGGCATGGTGTTCAGAATTAACATTCACCTTTCACTGGCACTATTGCACAAACATTGGACATTTAGGATAGGTTTATACGGTAGAGGGACTATAACCAGTGAAAAATACATAAATAACTAAACACGTATGCTGTTAGATCAGCTAAAATTCTAAAAGTAATAGGAGCAAGCTTTTGAATTATATTCTCTTTTGTAGATAAAAGTGTTCAGTGACTATAGTAATCGGCCTAAAGCAACAGGTTGTTAGGACAGTGTAAATCCTTCACTTTTTTTCCCCAGAGAAGCAAAATGGCTGTGATCATGAACACACACATACACACGCACACATGCCTACCTGGGAGCTTTGCAAGGTTACAAAAAGATGCAGCTGCTTTATTGATTTGAAAAGAGGTGCTCAAGTACCTCTTTCCAAAAGTTCCTAAGTAGATTGCTTACACTGCAAACAAGATTTCTATCAGATCTAGTCCGCATGTGCGTCTCTGATTTAGAGACGGGGACATACTTTCCCCCCATCCATTCCTGCACTTAAGCACATTCCCAACTGTAGAATGAAAGTAGCATGACTGCCCACCGTCTTCCCCAACTCAAGTGAGCCATCTGGCTTTCTTTTCTTGCTTTTCTAGATCTTCAGTTTTATCTAATCAAATATTTGGGGACTTATTTCTTTTAGTGTTGCTTATCCTGTCTCAAAGCCTGATCTGATGAGGCAGAGGGCTTTGTGACTAGCAATCAGTGCTCTGTAAGTGAAGGTTTTTCACACACACACACACACCCATAATCCTGGCTTGATAATAACACTAGAGTTGTTAAAAAAAAAGATTTCAACCCTAGAAATAAGTTTTCAAAGGTGCATCCAATAGTCTAGCTAAGAAAATTTATCTCTGGTCCACCTTATGTATCCTTGCAATGTCAGCTCCAATGCCAGATCCCTAATGTGCTTACTGATATGTCCTAAGCCTCCTCCTGTTTTGCTTTCTCCTTTTAAAACACAACAAGATGCATTTGAGACTAAGTACACTGATTCATATCCATCAAATCATCACACAAGCATGGCTGCCAGTCTGAATCCAGAGGCAGGTTCTTTCCAAACTATAGGGAACAAATGATTCTCTATCATTGCTGCCCTTCAAGATCCCTGGCTTTTCCAAATCTATCATCACCTACTTTGTACACTGGAGGTTCTCATGAAGCCTCTTCGATTTTTCCTTTGGGCCCGACTGCTCTGGTAATCAACCTCTCCACAATCACAGTCGTTTTCTTTGCTGCTATATCCCTGGGAATGTATACTCCGTGTTCTTTTTCTGATAGCAAGAATGTCACTGGCCCCTTTACATTTGTGAATACGTAGTTTTCCAGATGTGTCTTCAATGCACTGCCATTTCTGCAGGGAAAGGAAAACAAACAGTCCAGTGAAACATAGTTGGCAATAACATCCTAGTGAGCATTAATTTCTTTCTGCATCTTTTTACACATTTAATCTTCGTACTACAGAGACATTCGTACTAGCCTCATCTCACCATTACTGCATAGATACCCAGGGCACACAGGACAATTTTACACCACACTGCTGCTTTCAGATACCAACCCTGATACAACATACAGTATTGCCAGATTCTGTGCTGCAGGACCAAAAATTCGTCGGATGATTACCAGTACCATAAACTAGATTTAATGAGCACCTAGTTTGCCATATTAGAGTGCTCTGAAACTTGATATAGTCTTCCACATACTAACCTTTTATGCTCCCCTACACCCATCAAATGCTCCTTCTTTTAGATTCTTGTTTTTATATATACTTTATTTTTAATTCATGTATCTTTTATATCTTCTAGCTTTTCATATTTTTTTAAGATTTTTATTTTTACTCTGATTTATCCTCTATGCTTTTTTAATGACTGTACTCCGACCTCCTTATGCTGGTTTATGATAATAATTATATAAATAAATGAATGATTTGATTTAATTTACCCTTTTCCTTAGGCAAGTGAGTTTTTTAAAAAATGAGATGCAAACGAGGTACAAATCCTTCAGCTGAATTTTGTTGGGAAAGGATACATTTATAATTTACCAAATTTGTTCGGTATTTGCATGATTTTCATGTTCCTTTAAACTTCATTTTGGTTTTGGCTTTATCTTGGGCAGAATTGGATGAAATTTCTAAACAATGATATCCCATTTTGGGAATGAAATCATGTTCGGTTTCCAAAAATAAGACATGTATATATCCCTGTGGTCTGTAGGCAATGAAAAAGGTACAAAGCAGAGATAAGGCTACACCAAACATACCTGCACAATTTCAGAAGAAAATCAGCAGCAGTATGGAAGAGCACCTTTGATTGTTGTTGTTGTTGTTATTTGAAAAAGTTGAGGCTGAACTTCTTGCCTGTTACCAAAAGGGGTCAGCAGAACTCTGCCTATAATTTAATGTTTTAAGATGCACACAAGTTTCTTTGTTCTAAGAAAGGTGGATTTACAGCTAGTAGTGGAAAAATAATTCTGGTAGAAAAGTAATGGTTTATTTAACAAAGTTATAGCCATAGTCAATGAGAAGTGATCTGCTCATTATAACCCGGAAGCTACAACATTAGTAAGAGGATTGAGCCATCAAGTCAGTGTCAGCTCTTAGTGACTACACAGATAGATTTTCTCTAGGAGGATCTGTCCCCAACCTGGTCCTTCAGGTCTTCCAATGGTGCACCTACCACCACTGTAACTGAGCCCAGTAGGAGGATAGGTATAACTGAAGTTTATGGCATCTAATCTGTCACTCAGTAGTCCTTGAGTCAGATGGATATAAGAGTCATCGGGTGACTCTATCCTTGACGAGGAGGCACCCTGACTAAACAAGATGGCTCACTAAATATTGAAGATATCTGTGCCCATATCTACTTGAATGGAGAACTCATTCTCATAAATGCTTGTCAGGGAAAGAAAATAACAGTGGGTATTCAGGCACTGGATAGAGTTAATCCACAACTCCCCTACACAGACTCTTTCAATGTGTAGCAGAGGCTGTTTGTATCTCTAGCCTGAGGGACTCCCACTTGTTCTCCCTGCCCAGCACCTGTCAGTTGCTAAGCACAAGTGGCCTTTAAAAATTCCTCACCAAGTTGGAAAGCAGAGGAACTGTGGAAGGATGATTTCTCTCTATTCCTTCAGTGGAAGGAGATATTCTCCAGCAAGATCTCAAGGGCTGGATTCAGCTTTGCTGGTGAGAGTAGCACTGCTACTGAAGAAGCCCAGTGAAATGCCTTTCCTCATTATCTCTTCCCTTGGGATTGAACTGAAGTGTGGAGAGCCATGGAGACTGCAGATTTTTGGAGAGGTGATTATACAGTGAGACAGGGCATTTACATACATCCCATGGCCTCCCATGGCTACTTGGTACCTCGATAAGAACAAGTATACTCCACTCCATACATCAGGATTTCTCCAAAATCCTTTTCTCCTTTGAAATAACATCTTCAATAAATTCTCATTCACAGACCTGAAAGTGAAATGCTAGAAAATGTGCAGAATATTTTTTCTTTTTCTGTCACTAATATTATATGTCTCACATATTACCTGGTAATAGGGAATGGATGTCCCTTCAACTCTTCGGTTAATATTAAAATATTATCAATCATAGCACATCCTCAATCCAGCTTAATATGGATAGAGGAGTTGGAATTCATATCTCGAAACTAATTTGATAAACCTGCAGCACTGAAGCTGAGGAGCAAAATATTAGACATAACTACTGTGCCTTGTTTTTCAAAAGACTACAGCATAAAATTCCACTCCCTGAAGAACTTTCAGATCTTATTTCTGACCTAGCTGTTTCATGGGAATAAGATCAGGTTTACCAACAAGGGATTGAATGTTTCAAGCACATGTTTCAAGTACATGTTTCAAGCACAATCTAAAGGTAGGCATCAGTGGAAGTCTAGGTGTGTGGACTCATAATTCACAATAAGTGATAACTACTTGAAGTGCATTTATGCTACAGTTCTTGGACTGCCAGAATACTGTGTGTAATTTTCAGAGAATATCCAAGGTAATTAATAGGGCAATGCTATCTTTATGTTTTTTACACTCAGAAATAAAAGTAATACACTCATTCCAGTACAGATAGTCCTTGCCTTATGACCATTCATTTGGCAACTGTTCAAAGTTAACGATGGCGCTGAAAAAACGTGACTTACAACCTGTCCTTGCACTTAACAGCCGTCGCAGAATTCCTGCAGTCACGTGATCAAAAGTTGGGTGCTTGGCAACTGGCATGTATTTATGACAGTTGCAGTGTCCCGGGGTCATGTGATCACCATTTGTGACCTTCCCAGCCAGCTTCCAACAACCAAAATCAATTGGGAACTGCGTGATTCACTTAACAATAGCAGCAAAAAATGTCATAAAATTCTGTGTGGTCACATGATGCCTCGCTTAATGACCGCACCACTTAACAGTGAATTTTCCAATCCCTATTGTGGTCATAAATCAAGGATTACCTATACCAAAATTGTAAAATATGTACTACTTGCCAAAAATTTGCATTTGTTTCCTTATCATTGGTGTTTTCATAATTCCGGTTGGAGATAGGCAAATTATTCTTATATTATAGATGGAGAACTGCATGTTGCCCAAGTTCATCTGATAGAACCATAATAGAACAGCAAAGATTTCTACTGATTTTCCCAGGAATGCCTAATGCTTCATTCTGACCATGAAACTTAGACAACTTACAGGTATAAAAATATATAGGCCTGCTTATCCTGACTGTATGTATAATGGCTCTCTATTAGATGAGGCATTGCCACCCTTTCCCAGAGCAGTCCCTGACCTTGCGCTTCCATCCTCTTCCTATATTTTTTTCTGAAATTATTCTCACAGATCTAGCTATCTGAAATAAACTTGTCATGTCTGTTCAAGAAATTACCAAGAGAACCAATGGTGACAAACACAATTCTGGAAAGATTTGCAATAAACCACATGAGGTAGATTTTGATGCTCTCCCTTTATTGGTTTTTGTAAGAGTGTTAATATAGCTTTGTATTCAACATCATTAAAGTGCAATAAATGTCCCACTGAAGTCTATAAAGTGAACACCATTTATTTAATATGCTGTGACAGCTTGAGACAGCCACAAAAGACTTTCATGTAATAAGGAAATTAATTACATCATCTACAGAATATGTCTCAGTGATAGTCACGCCTGAAGGTTAGGGAAAGAAACACTGCCAGCTGACAATTCAAGCTTTAAATATGCTGGAAAGTTGGACTGCCAAGGCATAAAAAGTACATAAAAAGTAAAGAACTTGTTCATAGGTTTCAGCAAGAATTAAATCTGCTCAACTCGGTCTGCATTGCAATGTACGTGGTAAAAGAAGAGATCAGTCAAGAATGACTGGGTGCTGAATGAAGGTGGACTGAATATACAGGTAGTCCTCGGTTAATAACCACTTGTTCAGCAACCATTTGAAGTTACAAAGGCACTGAATGAGTGGTGGTTATGACTGGTCCTCAAAGTTCCAGCCGCCCCAGTGCCCCTGCAGTCAGATAATCGCAATCTGGGCACTTGGCAACTGGCTTGCAATGGCTTATGATGGTTGCAGCGTCCCACATCATGTGATTGTGATTTGCGACCTTCCCTGCTGCTTTCCCACAAGCAACTTCAATGGGGAAGCCAGCAGGGAAGCTAACAAGCTGCTCAGGTAAGTCTCCCCCACCTGTGCACCCTCTCCCAGCCCCTCTGTGCTTACTCCATGTCTCCCTGGCCACTTGTGCACCCTTGCACACCCTCTCCCACCTGGCAGCAGCCACCCCAAGCCCTGCCGCGCTTGCACTATGCCTCCTCTGCCACTCGCGCACCCTCGTGTACCCTCCCTGACCGGCAGCAGCCACTTACCTGCCTGCCAGCCTGCTTGTGAACTGCCTGGGACTTGCAACTTCTTGCTAGCTTTTCCACTGACTTTGGCTGTTGGAAGCCAGCAGGAAGTTGTGAGGAGGTGCTTGCTTAAGGACTCATGATCCTCGCTTAACAACAGCAATGGGGACTGCAGGGATTGCCGTTGCTAAGTGATGTGGTCATGTGACATCGCACTTTACAACTGCATCTCTTAGTGGTGGAAATTCTGGTCCCAACTGCCCTCATAACTCAAGGCCTACCTGTAAAAGGCAGTGACCAGTAGAAAGAAGTATGTTACAGTTGTTTGGTCATACAGGGAGAAGGAATAGGATTGACTTGCACAAAATATATTTGAAGGAAGAGTGAATGGGTTGAGATGAAAGGGAAGACTGAGAAAACCTTGGTTGGATGGAGTTGATGAAACCCTCAAATAGAAAGAAGTTTAAAGAAAAGGAAATGTATGAATTTGCGTATATGTGGACATGACTGAGACAAAGATGGTTTGCAAGCATAGAAAGGTAATGAAGAGGTATAGTGAGTTACGATGGTGTAAACTAGCTTTAGCTATGTTTCCTTTATTTATCTCATGCCTGAAAATTTCTTTTACTTACTCCTTCTTACTCCTTTTCTGTGCTTTGCATAATGTTGCTTAACCTGTCCAAAAATACTGTGATAAGAATGTAGACATGTACTTATGCATGTGAATTTTCCTGCATACCACAAGTCTATGCTACCTTTCCTGTGCTACCTTCATCCTACATGACAGTATATAGTAGTGGGAAAAGGCATTAGCTTGCCCTCATCATTGTCCCTTTCAACACACACAAACAGAGTCTGGATTTTAGACTGATAATCATGCTTAATGTGGCTGATAATCATGCTTAACTGTGTAAAATATTACACAGTTGTATTGAAATCAGTGATGTTTTTATGCAGAATAATAATATTAAATGCTTTTAATGGGTTCTTGGGACTTTCTCAATAACTACTATCTAGCTTTTATCTGCTGAAGTGTTTTTTATCACTATTCTGCGAACTTCCATAAAAATGACCTTCACCAGACTGTGAATGAAGACTCCTTTTGTGAGCAAACAAGCCAAAGAAGACTATCCATTAAGCTACATTATATGTCTAAAACAGTGTTTCTTAACCTTGGCAACTTTAAGATGTGTGGACCCTTGCTGACTGGGGAGTTCTGGGAGTTGAAGTCCACACATCTTAAAGTTGCCAAGGTTGAGAAACACTGGTCTTGGGTAGTATATGCTCCTTGATTAATTGCAGCAGTACTTTTAGTGCTGAAAATTTGTGACATGCTGAGAAATATCTAACAGAAGAATGAATCAAAATGAAAATGAAAATTGCCTTTGGAGTGAAAAAAACCAGCATTTTATGAAACAGCAAATGGATTAACAAAAACAAAGTAAAACACTTTCTCCATTTTTTTACAGCTGCCTTCCCCTTTTTTCCCCTCAGCCTCTGATAGTAATCAAGAGACTTAAACAAGACGCCATTTAACAATCACAGATGCCGGTGCTGTATCTCCTGACCTGGAATTGATCTACTTCCTTTTTTATACCAACTTAATACTGCAGTAATGGATTTGCTAATTATCATCAATAGATGCTTCTTTTCAGTCAGGGGCAGACTGAAAATGGCTAGACTAGGAATATTTCATTTACTTTCTGGGACACTGGAGAAAGTGGCATATCTTTAACTCTTCTCCAAATTTTGCAAGAACGTTCTTGTCAAAAAATAAACCAACTGGAGTGTAATGTACAGTATATTTAAAAAATTATGCAAATTTGTGAAGTTCTAAAAAAAGGCGTAACTAAGGCAAGAATAAAATGGCACAGACATGCATACTGATACTTTTGAGAAAACAGACTGATCTAACTATCTGGAACTAACTTGCTCTGCTTTTTTTCATTTCTGCCTCCAATAAAATTATCAATTGCTGGATACCCTGAATAAGAAAGACAGACTGTGTTTGCCATTCCATTGGGCCAGCTGGGAAACAGAGGTAATCAGATAGTAACATCATATGAGAGCATATTCAACACAGTTCTATTCTGGAGAATAGAGATAGCTAATGCCCTTAGAACATTTACTCCATTGGGAGACTTCCAGTGTGGCCATGGTGAGCTGAACATCTTCAAGGGCGCAGGGACAGCATTGTGGCAGAGCCTGGCAACCAGAAGGTGAATTCTGGCTGTCTTTAATATCTCCGGAAAAAGAAGAGATTGTGAGATTGCCCACATGCACTCCAGACAGCTGCTCCTCACAAGTAGACTGCAGGAACCAAAGTTTTTGTGGTCGGCTTGTGAGTGGAACAGCTGGGAGTTGAAGGAGTTCCATCAAGCTCACAGCCTGTATGAACAAAAAGCTCAGTCAAGCCTCAATTCTTAATCACTTTTGGAATTGCTTTTTAATTGCTTTTCAACTATTAAGAACCTTTGGATCAGCAAGTTTTACAGCATTCACAGGGTAAGTCTCCTTCAATCCTTGGAGAAAGAAGTTTTAAGTGCAAGATTAAGGATTTTTAAAAAATTGGGAATAAACAGCAAAAGGGTGACTACACTTTTGATTTCAGAAAGTTATAAATGGATTAAGGGTCCAGAGGGATTTGAAATAATTTTGAAATTAATTATAAGAAACCTTCCCATGGGGAAATGCTGTTGTTTAGTGAAAAAAATGCTAAGATGGGATTTTGAAGGTTGGACGCTAAAGGGAACCAGAAAGAACTAAAGATAATTAAAGGAGAAGAACACTTAAATTTGACTCACTAGTACAGAATGGAGCAAAATACTCTAACTTTGGATGAATTCAAATGAATTTGGGAACAATGGACTCAGAAGTTAATCTTAAAATTGCCTGCTGTTTTGGACAAACTGGATTTAAAAGAGGTTACAGAAGATGAACATGTTTTACTGAGCAAGACTGAAGCTGAGGCTGATTTGAATGTGGATTTAAAAATGACAAGTTATACAGGTAGTCCTCACTTAACAACTGCAATTGGGACCAGAATTTTGGTTGCTAAGTGATCTAGTTGTTAAGTGAAGCATCATGTGACTGGACCCAATTTTACAACCATTTTTACCATGGTCATTAAGTGAATCACTGCCATCGTTAAGCGAATTCTGGTGGTTGTTAAAGCGAATCAATGGTTCCCTATTGATTTGGCTTGTCAGAAGCTGGCTGGGAAGGTTACAAATCGTGATCACGTGACCACAGGATGCTGCAACCAGTGGTAAATGTGAACCGGTTGCCAAGCACCCAAATCGCAATCATGTGATTGCGCGGGTGTTGTGATGGTTATAACTTCAAGGACAGGTTGTAAGTAACATTTTTAGCACCATCATATCTCTGAACTGTCATTAAACAAATGGTCATTAAGCGGGGACTACCTGTAAGGAACTTCAGCAAAGGATCGTTACCTTGTCGTGGTGCTGGAGCTTGAGCACCTCAATGATGCCATGAGCTAAACCGTGAAGGGCCACCCAAGACGGGAAGGTCATGACAGAGAGGTCAGACTAAATGTGATCCCTGGGGAAGGTAATGGCAACCCACCCCAGTATTCTTGCCGTGAAAACTAAATGGATCAGTACAACCAGAGATATGTTGGTATACCATCGGAAGATGAGACCCCCAGGTTGGAAGATGGTCAAAGTGCTACTGGGGAGGAACAGAGGATGAGTTCAACTAGCCCCAGACATGATGACACAGCTAGCTCAAAGCCAAAAGGATGGCTAGCAGCCGACGGTGCTGGTGGTGAACGGCGAATCCGATGTTCTAAGGATCAACACACCATTGGAACCTGGAATGTAAGATCAATGAGCCAGGGCAAATTGGATGTGGTTATTGGTGAGATGTCAAGGTTAAAGATAGACATTTTGGGCATCAATGGACTGGAATGGGCCACTTCACATCAAATGACCACCAGATCTACTACTGTGGACAAGAGGACCACAGAAGAAATGGAGTAGCCTTCATAATTAATAGTAAAGTGGCTAAAGCAGTGCTTGGATACAATTAAAAAAATGATAGAATGATCTCAGTTTGAATTCAGGGCAAGCCATCTAACATCACAGTGATCCAAATATACGCCCCAACCACAGATGCTGAAGAAGCTGAAGTAGAGCAGCTCTATGAGGATCTGCAGCACCTACTGGACAACATACCTAAAAGAGATGTTATTTTCATCACAGGAGACTGGAATGCTAAGGTGGGCAGTCAAATGACACCTGGAATTATGGGTAAACATGGCCTGGGAGAACAAAATGAAGCAGGACAAAGGCTGATAGAATTTTGCCAAGACAACTCACTCTGCATAACACTCTCTTCCAACAACCTAAGAGACTGCTTTATACATGGACTTCACCAGATGGACAACACCGAAATCAGATTGACTACATCCTTTGCAGCCAAAGGTGGCGGACATCTATACAGTCGGTAAAAACAAGACCTGGAGCTGATCACGAACTTCTTATTGCACAAATTAGGATCAGACTAAAGAGATCAGGGAAGACCCACAGATCAGCTAGATATGAGCTCACTAATATTCCTAAGGAATATGCAGTGGAGGTGAAGAATCGATTTAAGGGACTGGACTTAGTAGATAGGGCCCCAGAAGAACTCTGGACAGAAGTTCGCAACATTGTTCAGGAGGCGGCAACAAAATACATCCCAAAAAAAGAGAAAACCAAGAAGGCAAAATGGCTGTCTGCTGAGACACTAGAAGTAGCCCAAGAAAGAAGGAAAGCAAAAGGCAGATGTTACTACGGGGAACACCATTGCTTTAACTATGCGGACCTTTGTTGTCAGTGTGATGTCTCTGCTCTTAACTATTTTATCGAGATTTTTAACAAAAGGAGCTATGCCCAATTAAATGCAAAATTCCAGAGGTTAGCCAGAAGAGATAAGGAATCATTTTTAAACAAGCAATGCGTGGAAGTGGAAGAAGACAATAGAATAGGAAGGACAAGAGACTTCTTCCAGAAAATTAGAAACATCGGAGGTAAATTCCAGGCCAAAATGGGTATGATCAAAAACAAAGATGGCAAGGACCTAACAGAAGAAGAGATCAAGAAAAGGTGGCAAGAATATACAGAAGACCTGTATAGGAAGGATAAAAATATCGGGGATAGCTTTGACGGTCAGTGAGCTAGAGCCAGACATCCTCAAGAGTGAGGTTGAATGGGCCTTAAGAAGCATTGCTAAGAACAAGGCAGCAGGAGACGACGGCATCCCAGCTGAACTGTTCAAAATCTTGCAAGATGATGCTGTCAAGGTAATGCATGCTATATGCCAGCAAATTTGGAAAACACAAGAATGGCCATCCGATTGGAAAAAATCAACTTATATCCCCATACCAAAAAAGGGGAACACTAAAGAATGTTCAAACTATCGAACAGTGGCACTCATTTCACATGCCAGTAAGGTAATGCTCAAGATCCTGCAAGGTAGACTTCAGCAATTCATGGAGCGAGAATTGCCAGATGTACAAGCTGGGTTTAGAAAAGGCAGAGGAACTAGGGGCCAAATTGCCAATATCCGCTGGATAATGGAAAAAGCCAGGGAGTTTCAGAAAAACATCTATTTCTGCTTTATTGACTATTCTAAAGCCTTTGACTGTGTGGACCATAACAAATTGTGGCAAGTTCTTAGTAGTATGGGGATACCAAGTCATCTTGTCTGCCTCCTGAAGAATCTGTATAACGACCAAGTAGCAACAGTAAGAACAGACCACGGAACAACAGACTGGTTTAAGATTGGGAAAGGAGTACGGCAGGGCTGTATACTCTCACCCTACCTATTCAACTTGTATGCAGAACACAAGGCTGGAGTTAAAATCGCTGGAGGAAACATTAACAATCTCAGATATGCAGATGATACCACTTTGATGGCTGAAAGCGAAGAGGAACTGAGGAGCCTTATGATGAAGGTGAAAGAAGAAAGTGCAAAAGCTGGCTTGCAGCTAAACCTCAAAAAAACCCAAGATTATAGCAACCACCTTGATTGATAACTGGCAAATAGAGGGAGAAAATGTAGAAGCAGTGAAAGACTTTGTATTTCTAGGTGTGAAGATTACTGCAGATGCTGACTGCAGTCAGGAAATCAGAAGACGCTTAATCCTTGGGAGAAGAGCAATGACAAATCTCAATAAAATAGTTAAGAGCAGAGACATCACACTGACAACAAAGGTCCGCATAGTTAAAGCAATGGTGTTCCCCGTCGTAACATATGGCTGCGAGAGCTGGACCATAAGGAAGGCTGAGAGAAGGAAGATCGATGCTTTTGAACTGTGGTGTTGGAGGAAAATTCTGAGAGCGCCTTGGACTGCAAGAAGATCCAACCAGTCCATCCTCCAGGAAATAAAGCCAGACTGCTCACTTGAGGGAATGATAGTAAAGGCAAAACTGAAATACTTTGGCCACATAATGAGAAGACAGGACAGCCTGGAGAAGATGCTGGTGCTAGGGAGAGTGGAGGGCAAAAGGAAGAGGGGCCGACCAAGGGCAAGGTGGATGGATGATATTCTAGAGGTGACGGACTCATCCCTGGGGGAGTTGGGGGTGTTGATGACCAACAGGAAGCTCTGGCGTGGGCTGGTCCATGAAGTCACGAAGAGTCGGAAGCACCTAAACGAATAACCAACAACAAACTATATGGAAAAAGATGTTATACCGGATATACATATGAACTGGCTGATGTCTTAATAATTAAAAGGGATATACAAATAACAAATCAGAAGAGTGACTTGGATAATTTTCTTATTTGGGATTTACAAAAGCGACTTTAAGTTTTGAAGGATTTTCTGAGAAGAGACAAAGAGAAAATGAAAAGAAATCAAGTTCTGGGACATTATTTAGAGGGATTAAAGATCAAAATTGTTAAAGTCAAAGGGAAGGAATATAAAGTTGATTTATCTGATCAAGGTTAAAATATACACAGTATGTTGTTTTCTGGTAACCCTTAATGCATTTTTGCTGATTAAGGCTGAATGATGAGACTTTAAGAATTTGTTTATAGATAAAAGATGAGGTATGGGAAGAAGAGATCTTTTGTTGTATTCTCAGAGAAGGTGATAAGTTATAACTTGGTGTGATTAAGGGGGAAGTCTTTATTTCTTTTCTTTTTCTTTACTATATTTTTTCCTTCTTTTCTATTTTTACTTATATTTTCTTTTCTGCACTTTCTATCCCTCTTTTTTCATTCTTTTTTACTTTTTTAGTTTGTATTAGTCTTTTATCTTCGTAACTGCAAACTTCAATAAAATTATTATTAGAAAAAAAAGAATTTGCTCCATTGGTGAACATGCATTTCACTAGCCCACTGTGATTGCAGAGGTGATGGATCAGAATTCAGATAAAACTAATGTGGATGTCCCATCTTGTTTGACTGTAATTTAATTTATCTAACTTAAGTGCTGCCTGACTCCAGACCAATTCCAGACAATATAACAAAACAAAATAAAAATACAAAACACAAAGGATGGGAGCCAGATCGGGCAGGCACCATGATGGAGAAGAGACACTTCCTGGGTCCTGATAGTTGACACTGTTTAATTGAAGGGACCAAACTGCCCAACCTTGAAAGTTCTTACTGGCTGGGCAGAAACCATGTGAGATAGGTGGTCCCTTAAATAGCTGCCCCCCATGCCATGTGTCATCAAATTAATCACTGCATTATCACATCAGCTCTTAAAGAAGTATGAGGTATAATTAAATATTATGTGATCATCTGCTGCTTACCTGGCCAGGTTGCTCACAAGCTGTTTGGTACCGTGTTTGCTGACACAATTCTTTTACTCTCTCATACTTGGGCAAGTGATTTGACTGCTGGGCATTTTTGCCCAATTCCTCCTTCTTACGCAAAAATTTGCTTTAAAAAGAAAAGAGGCAGTCCTTTTGAGTATTTATGAATAATATACATGATTCAAAACAGAAGTGTCTCCATGAAGCAGAAGTGAGTCAATAAGGACTGTCAATTGTTTATCAGAGAATTAAGATGCAATGCATTTGAGATACAGATGTCAGGGTGAGAACTGAGAAGAGCTTTAGTCTAAAGAGATCTTTGAGCATTTCTCTATTCCAGCCAAACGTACATCTTCGAACACATCTCAGAATATGGGAATACGTAGGCACATGTAGGTCAATGAATCCAACCTCTTGCTCAGAGTATGAGTCCCAAGGAAGCTTAACTAGAAACTAGACACAAACCTTTTACAGAAGCAAATTCCAGGGCAGTGAATGAGGATAGTCTTACATGACTTATGCATGTTCATGAGGGGATCTGAAAAGAGTTTCTGTGTGCTCAGTTCCTTCCAATGTACAGATGTCCACATTTTGCAGGGGGAATATAATAACGTGGAAGCTGCCAAGAGATGGAAGGATCCCTTTCTTAGCCCACGTACTTTGGCAGCCCCCTTGCCCGTGCTGAACAAGCTTCTGTGGTTTGGGCCTCAGTTGTGATAATATTTGACTCAAGCAAGGATGAAGAGAGGTGAACCAGCAGTGTCTTTTGCCAAAGGAGTGAAAAAAAGAGAAAAGAACTGATTCTCTTCTCTAGGCATGCTGGCTTGTGAGGGAGGGTGCAGTCCTGAAGCCAAACCAATTTTATTCTTACTAAAATGTCTGGTTTCGGTGTTTTGTTCCTTTCCTCAGTTCCTAGAGGGTGCTATTGGGGAAAGAGGGAAAGGCTTTTTGTGTGACCAAACTGTGGAGATGCAAAGCAGATCACACCCAGAAGAGTCTGGGCGGAAGGGGCCCAAATATTGTTCCTTTCTTTCCTTATCTTTCTTCCCATTCCCTAACACATCCAAGATAGTTTTCTTTTACGGTTCAGGTCATCCTGCCAAGGCAAGGAATGAGCTTCATAACCTGCATTGTTAATAGTAGCAAAACAAGGTAGAACAAAGGATGAGTCTGTATACCAAATTAACAGAGTTGCCCACCAGGGAATTTTCCCAGAACTCTTTCAGCTCCAATAATTACCCTCTTTCCACTAGGAATGTATCACGCCAAATTTTGGTTTTCTTGTTTGTTCGAAACCTGAAATCAAAATAATAATATTTACTGTTAGCATCCATGACTATGCTTGACTATGCAATTAAAGATGCCCAATTTATTTTTTCTCCTAGCAAATTATTTGCTCACAACTTCCCACAATTTTATAAATACACTCTTTAAAATAGTTTTGTGTGCCGGGATAGCAACGGTCACTTGCACTTGTTTAGGCATGATTCATTTTCCATCTGCTTCACAATTTAACTCAGGCACTTGCTATTGAATAGGCATCAAGAAAGTGCTTCAGCTCACCTGTTCCCTGGTTTTTCAAGGTCCAGAAGTTTTAGAATAGATTTGCCATCCATATCTGGAGGTGTCTCAAGTCCTGCAATATCCAAAACTGTTGGAGCAAGGTCAATATTCAGCACCATGTGAGATACTCTGCAAATTAACAGAAAAGGTCAGAGCTGTATTATGCACATTAGCAGGAACATTTTAAATCTTTGTAGAATTTGAGTGTCATTTTATACAAGTGTGGCACCTTAAGACAACATTGTATGCGATGGAAGTTTCAAGTATCTTCCAAGTTGCCCTTACCGGCCTGTGGATTAGGACGAGGCATGCTAATTTCAGGTTGTACTAAGTTATGCAATGAGGTGAAGCAGCTACGCTACTTGAGTCAGCAAACTCATGGCTAAATATTTATATACCCTGAAAAGCCACAGTGAGTGAAATATATCCTCACATGACCCCATTACAGTTTTAGCAGCAAGCAGCAAAATAACTGTACAGGGCTATAATAATAATAAAAAGGAATATCTCATTATACTTGTAGCAAACTTTTGGAAAGAATAATATTTACAAAGTAACAAAAAGATGCTCTTCTTTGTTAATGCTTTGCAATAATCTGGATGAAAGAAATCAGCCACTAAGAATGACAATCAAATGTGCTTACAAATATTTTACATTAGGTACAACAGCTGTGCTGCAGACATAGGAGAACGTACACTGATCCCGGCTCTATACTTGGACCACGAATAAAGAAAGGAACACGAATATCAAAGTCATATGGCATTGACTTTCCCTTGACCAGTCCAAACTGTCCAATATGGTAACCATGATCAGCAGTGTAAATAATGTAAGTATTTTCCAGTTCTCCAGTTTCCACTAGCGTATGATATAACTGAAATACAAGAAATGGAGAAAAATCAGTGCAAAGAAATGCTAAATCAATCATTACAAATACACATATAGCAGTATTTACAAAGTTTACATTTAAACAATTCTGTAGGGTTGTGTCACTAATAAACCAATTAAAATCCAGAAATCATCAAACATTTGTTATATGCTTCTAGAAGAGATTGTGCAAATTCAATCAGATATTGAAATGAGCATTGTTAGAGCTTAACGCTTCAAACAAAATGCATGCACTTCATCAGTTGTTTCAAGATTGGAACAAAGCATAGTACTTTGTCCTGATTCTGGAATAAAGCTAGTCTGTTTCAAGGCTGAAACAGTTGAATCTTTCAGCCATTATGAGAGTGGCAACAGGAGTTTGGTGCTGAGGATTTCTTTTTTGTTTTTAATTCCTAGTCTACCAATATGAGAGCAGGACTTTGGCTTGGCTTATCTGAAAGGTCCTGGGGTACTTAAGGAAGAGTGGCTCAGTCAACAGCCATTCAGTCTGCTGCTCCAGTGAAAGAGGGGAACTGCTGCAGCTGACCACCTGCAACAGGACTGCTCCAGCTGGACCTTGGTGAGTATATCAGGCTGTCTGCCTTCAAGGCAACCCCATCCCCATGGTCCATCCTAGTTTAGTGTGCTTATTCTTCAGTTTCAATGCAGTGTAGTAAGTATGAGATGGGGGGATTGATTCCCCCTCCCCTTTCTGTGCTTTTCAGTTATTTCTTACACATAAAGACACACACTTATATGTTACATAGAACCCTTTCTTTTTGCTTTTATTTTTCTTTCACCTTTCCTTTACAGTCCCCCTCCATTTTAAGGCTAGATAGCTAGATCCAGCTTATCCTCCCTATAAAACTCTACTCCTCAAAGCCATGACTGGAAGAGGCAGAGGAATAGCTAAAGAGAGAGATGCTAGTCAGAAAGAAGGGCCAAGGCAGGATTTGCTGGTCAAGGGAGGAGGAGGAAGCAACTGCACAGAGGCTTGACTTAATAATATATTATTCTGGTGGCACACCAGCCAGCATCATAATGGAAGAAGCGCAGGCCAGGGAATGGGCTCTTCCCTCACCACAAATAGAGGAGAGAGGCTGCTGACTCCAATCAGCAGCTAACAGCTCCTATTAGCAAGCCACTGGCAGCCACTTGAGCATCACTCCCTATCCATATATGGCCAATGGTGCAGCATGAGTGCTGTCCTTCAGATACTAACTCATCTGGGTCACACTCAGAGCCAATCATTGATTCACCTGAGTAATTCTGGATGAGTCATTGGCCCAGACTGAGAATTGCACACTGGATGTGGCTCTTGTGCATAAATGCAACAACAACACCTGAGCAGTGCTAACACTGGATGGAGATCAATGCAATTCACTTGCAATGTAGGTTAGAGTCTCCCTAGTCATCACATCACCTGGGTTGGGATTCAGCTAGCACTAGAGGTAGAAGGCAGAAGGAAGAGCTGCTACTAAGGCAACAGTCAGATAAAAGGGGTCTGAGTCCAGGCCAAGAATGTAATGTGAGTAAATGTCTTAAACAAGCCCTTCCCTACTTCACATGAAGATAAAAGGAAGGAGGGGAGAACGCATTCAGACTTGCAAGATTCTGTTACTATAGCTTTACAATAACAGTAGTACTGACCTATGGGGTATTGGTTTCCTCGTCTGATCTACTGTGAAGGGCTGACAATATTCTTCCCATCTTTATTATGCGTATCTAGTGATGGTGCTGCTGGACCCTGGTTGCTAACCGGCTGGTAAGATAGGATGCACTGGCTCTGAGACCACACATGTATACCTATCGCCTTATAGACCTGGACGTGATTCTCTGGACAGCAGCAGACTAGGCCACAGCCCAGTCGGAGGAAGAAGACAGCTAATACCTTTTTGCCTCTGCCTGCCTATTTGGTAAGTAAGTTATTGCTATTTTTAAAAAGAAATTCTGCTATGGCAAAACTTAAGTTCATGATACAGATAGTAGGTAGGTAAATACAAAAGGATATGTGTTCTTATGAGTATGAGTATAACTGGGCTACACACAATAATGCTGCTAAGCTTTATTTGCTTTGGGATGATTTGTTGAACCTTTCTGGAAGTGTGCAGTCTGTGCAAGGGTCTGATGACTTGCTGAGGCTGAGTTTCCAGAGTGCATTTAAAAATGCAAAGACTGACATGTGGAATTGTTTGATGAGCTTTTGATTTCTCTTCTGTTTATCTTTTGCTGACTCAGCGGTGGTTGTGTGAATGACACGTGTGTGAGTATGCAATCAAATGCAAATCAATACATGAGCACATAATTGTCCTGGTTGTTGTCCTGACCAGAGCTTTACAGAATACATTTTAGTCTTGTTCTACTGGACCAATATTTTCATTCTGTTCTTTTTTCCTGCCAGAATTATAATTAAGCATTTTAATCAGCAAGCAGTGCTTAACTTAAAAAATTATTTGGAATCATAATAACAAACCTGATAGAAATGGGAACACCCACAAGAAATCAACTTTTTTGTCTGTGTCTGCATCTGCATCTGGCTGCTTCTAGCTTGGCTGGTTGGCTTTTCCTAACTAATTGCAGGCTGGCCTTTACTGTAGAATGTCAGTGAGACTTTCTAACTTCCTCTCCTTAGCCTGTGCTGTGTTGTTGAGCACCCCAGGGATGTGTTTAAAGGTATTGAAGACCTTTGTTCTCTTTCCTGAAAACCTTACAGGCTTTTCTAAGTTAATGGTTATGTAAAAAATGCTTTTCCTATGGGATTTTTAAAACAACGTTTTTCTTTGCCTCTTTCCCCAATCGTTCTGCAAGTTCATTGGCCAGCATTCACCTAATTTTTTGTGGCCCTGGGCTGCAAAACAAGGCAGTAAGGATCTGACTCCAGGTTCTCATTGTCCCCTGGGACCAGAGCATGCAACCTGTTTTAAGTTTGATTATGATGAAATCCTGAAACTGTTTTGAGGTTTGTTCTGTTGGAATGTTTCAGGTGGGGCTGTTTGTTCCAGGTTTGAAACAAGGCACATTTTCTATTTCATGTGCACCCTGGGAAGCTTTGGTAGGTCTCTGAAGTTCTGATGTGCTCCAGGTCATATGAATCTAGCTGCAAAACAAGCAACTATGACTGTAAAATTAAACTATAGAGACTATCAGTATCACAGAAAGTCCCTTAAATGTGTTCAAATACAACTTATAGGATTTTTCTGCCTCTTCTTTTTCATTACCTGCTGAAATGAACCTATCAAACTATTTACAATGAATACAGGACATATTTCAAATAACCTAAGGAAGATCATATTACGGAATGTATTTAATTAGTACAGAATATGGAGGAACTCATACTCTGCAATGCTTCACTACACCTCCCTTGTGTATATGCTATCTATTTTACCTGAAGAAATCATATCCTTTCTTTATGTACTTGGTTTGCCTTTCAGTCTGTACTGGTGAAAGAATGAAAGGAATAAGAATTGGGGATTAATATAAATGTGGAATTAAGTAGAATTCTGGGACAAGGATTTTTTATTACAGCAGTATTCAAAACAGCAGAATCTAGTACTACAGAATGGCTTTAAGCATTTTTGTTTGCTTACCCTTTCCATAGAATCATCAACCGACAGCAGAGTTTGAAGTCTTTTGCGTTGCAAGATATTTGTAAATTCCATATGGATGGGAAGCATAGGCCCTGTATATTGCATGATCCAATGCTTATCCATATTGGGTGCATAGTTGTAACTCGGAGTTCTGGGGGAAAAGATGATATAGATTAAGCTCCAACAGAAGAGAATATCTGTAACTCAGCATTGAACTGTGGAGTCTTGGTGCTCTCTGAGCTTGGTTGTTTGCTTGCAGACACTTCATTAACCTACTAGGGTAGCCAGACTAACTAATGAAGTTACCTAGTTGGATAATGAGACATCTGCAAGCAAACAACCAAGCTTGGAGAGCAGCAAGAACTCCATAGATTAAGCTATTTCTCGTTTCTAATGCAATATCTGCACCTTTCACTATAACTCATGTAATGTACATCAACAGATCTTTCAGAAAAAAAATGGCAAGATTATGAGATAAAGCCTCATAAATTAGCAGTTGAGATCAATCAGTCACAATTGGCTGGTTTATTTCAGGCAACTCTGAGATCTGACTCTGAGCATATTATTTATAATCCCAATATTATATTCACTTGCTCTTTTCTGAGGCCATTGTAATAATTGCTCTTCTGAGAATGAGTGGCCAAACCCCACAAACTTCTGTAGATTTACTGTTGAAATTTTATTTTGTAACTAAAAATGTTGGTCAGCGCTCTACAGCGAAGCAAAATGTTGCATGAAAGTCCACACCTATCCTTCTAATTTAGTTGACCTCTTGGTTCCAGCAGGAAAATATTTTTTTTTCAGAAGATAGATCTGAAGATAGATTAGTTGAAATTGCAACTCCTATCATTCCCATCCAACATCCTTCCTGTGATACCTTGGGATTTTTGTTCAGTTTAACTGGAACTTTCATTTAAAAGGCAAAGAACTTGTGCCCAGGATTGCATACTAGGAAAAACATATTTTATTATTGACAAAGAATGTTCTCCAGGAAAAAAACAATTTGGTTTCTTTAACGTGGTTTGGGCTCATGAATGTGCACATTTTTAAAAAGCTGGAGCAAACGAAGTCTGTTCTCCCAGCCAATGACAAATTGCAATGGATCTTACATTCTGAAGAAAAAAAACAGACATTTTGAGATCCAAATACACTTGTTCTGGCACAGCTCCACTGATTTCAACTGAATTGTGCCAACAACAACTTATTTGGGATTCCAGCCAGACTGTACATTATTTTGAATAATTCTTCTGTGGTTTTCCTACTGATTTGTTTCATAACAAGGGCAGCTGAATCTATACTGTTGCATGTTTCCATGTTATTACTTTTGACAAGATAGCCGCACCACGTGTAATTAAATGCATTTTGTATATATTGTAAAAGTTGGTAACATCTTGTACAGAATTTTATTAGTCTAAATAATTAGTGTCAAATATATTTCACATTTAAAACATTATAAATACCAAATATGAAGAATATGCATAAAAAAATCCAAGTGTTTTAAGTAACAGAGTCAATATATTCTCAAGAAGCAACTTGATCAGGGATGTGAGTGTTGCTCTTTGTGACTCCTGAGGTCCAAGCTAATCTCTTGCTTAAAAGCTGTGGAGCAGTGTTTTTCAAACTTGGCAACTTTAAGATGTGTTGCCAAGTTTGAAAAACTCACAGAATTCTCCAGCCAGTGGCCCACACATCTTAAAGTTGCCAAGTTTGAAAAACACTGCCAGAGAGAATGTCCTCCTTTTGCCAGTGTGAAAATATAATACACCAGCCAGTCCAGTAGCCTTCAGTACATGGACTTAGGAAATACCTTGCCTTTGTTTCAGGCAGCCACATTTCTTAGTCCACACTTGATTGGTTGGTTGTCAGCAAATGATTTGCCAAGCCAATGTGAAATACATATTGACTATCTAATCCAGTATTTTTCAATCTGGCAATTTTAAGATGTGTGGACTTCAACTTCCAGAATTTCCCAGGCAGCATGCATTCAACTTTCAGGCTTGTTGGCTGCTCCACAGCAAGTTTTTTACTGTTTCCATTGACTAATTTCTGAAAATCAACACGTTTAAAATTAATAGAGAAGTAAACTGCTGTACTACATCTATATCACTGTCATCAAAACAAGAAAAATTAAGAATAAAAATTGTTTCGCTTATGCAATAGCAAACAGAAAATTTCCTACTGGCACAAGAATGTCATATAATCAAGGAATTGCTTAGTTAACAGACATTCTTCATTCTTAATTTATAGACAGACACTGTATCATAGTTCTTTAGTAATACTGATAATTTTTCATTTAACTTTGCCAAGCTATCAAGCAACTTTTGTTCTGCTTTCCATTCTTTGTTGCAGACAGCTCCTATGGTTACACAGCATCACAATTTCTGCCTCTCAAAAAAATTAAAAAACTAAGCATGCACATACCATGCCACTCCCTGCACCATTATTATCCTGATTCCTGTATAATTACCATGATTGGAGCCAGAAAAAAGTGTTTATCTTCTGTTTTGATTACTGGAGAATCTGTTGGATGTGTGGATGCTGCCCACAGAGATTCAGCTGCCCTATTCTGCCCTAAGACAATAGCTGCAGCCATTATCAAGAAGGATGTTATTTCTGTTCTCATTATGATATGGGAGAATATAACATTTACTAAAGCTTCTGTTTGTGCTGTAAATATTTGACTGGGTGTTGCTGAAAACAGAATGCCCCAAGTCAAAGATTTTAAGGTCCACTGAGACATCCATAACTGAATTACTGAAAGCTAATACCCTTCAGGCTAAAATAATGTCTTCTGAATCTCAGTCTCACAAGTGCAACTTACACATGGCTGGAATTCCACAACAAGCAGAACATACTTGGCGAAGTATTAGCTCTGCCAGAAGATTATCAGCTAGAAACTGAGAGGGATCGTTGCATTCTACCCTTACTTTTTTGGACAACTGATAAGCCTTTGCCATTTACTGTGAAATTTCTCAGACTGACTGAGTTCCATATTATGTTCTTTCCAAACTACATTAAGAAGGTGCAAGAATGTAGGAAGTTGTTTTCCACAGCAAGAAATAAGATTTGTGAGAGGAATTTTAATATTTTATTGAACTTTCTGCCATTTTTGTTATCAGACCAGCTAATGGCACCCAGAAATCTTTACATATTCCTGTGGAAGCAGGAAAAAAACCCTTACTTCTTTAAGTCCCAGTACTAAAGTCTCATTAGTGGATTGAAAACTTACCCCTTTCTGTACAGTGCTTATTTCTAACTCCTATTTCTATAGGAAATTTCTATCAAACTTTTTCTCTATAATTCCTGATCAAGCATTTGTTTGTTCTGCACATTTGTCCTTGGAGCTACAAGGAAAATATAATAAACTCTAGTCTTTTGGGCAGTTGTGATTTTTTTTTTTCCTCCTTGCTCTCTTATTTTTTCTTAATCTGGCTTTCCTCAAGATATATACCAGTATGTGATTCAGTGGCAAATAAACTGTTTATTTTCATTTTTTTCTCTTGCTCAGTTTGTGTAAAAGTAATAGCAGTAACAAGTTTATTAATATGTTTAGGGGATATAAAAGATGCTTCGCAACAAGTTTAATTATGGTACCTCTTGAACCATTTTAAATGTTTTGTTCTCATTATTTTCTCATGAGGTTGCTGTGTTTGCATACTAGAATAGATATGATGTAAAACTATTTTCAAGTCCTTTCTTATAATTATTCCTTGTGATAGTTTCCTTTGTAATATTGAACTTTAAGGGTCTGGGTGATCTTTTCTTACATGAGACTCATATTCTTACAAGCCATAAATAGGTCCTACAGAAAGCTTGGGTGAGGGAAGTGTGTCTGTGTGTATATACATACCTATACACACACAAACACACATAAACACATACATGTGGCAATTCAGAATGGGCAAGGAATGTTTCAACGTTGATACTAGATTTTCTAATCGGATTGTTGAAGGGAAAAATGAGGTGAAAATGTATTTATGTATTTATTTACAAGGTTTATATGCTGATCTGAGTGGTTTACAGGTGTCCAGTCAGTACTAAGATTAAAAACAAAATATAATAATATAGTGTAAATTAAATAAAAACTTCCCTCCTTCCCAATTTGGTTTCAGAACATCCTGCTACCTAGAAATTTTGAAAACATTAGATGGATGGCAGTCAATGAACAGTGGTAAGATTTTACAGTGTGCAGATGATATGTTACATTTCTTATCAGAAACCTATATTTTTAACCAGAAACCTATATTTTTATTCCTATATCCTATATTCTTAACCTCATTTTGCCAGTACTATGCATCAGTTTGGCATCCTGTCTGGTTACTCTGCAAATTGAATTTAATGAGACTGAATGCCATTAGGTCTAGTAAAAATATTGACATGTTTAGGGTTGTATTCTGTTTCCTTTGTTTGTCTTGCTATAAAAATTCCAAGGAAATTTTGTCAACAGGTCAATTTAAATTTGTCTCCAACTTCAGTAAAAACAAAAGAATGTCTAGATCTGAGAACTGGGGGTAAAATTAATGTTATTAAAATTAATTTAACTCCAAGGTGATTTATATTTTAAAAGATCTTTCTATTTATATCCCTTCATATTATTTAATAATGTTCAACAGCCTATCACATCTTTGAAAACAATATTCTCTAGTATCCTTTACGGTTTTCACTGTGTTAGGATTCAGCTGTCTGCTAGGAAGGATCATTTTCAGGCCTACCATTGGGCATTTATTCCAGCTCTGGGCACTACTTGGAATAAGGAATTGCAAAATTCTATTCTTCTTGGGACTCAGTTTGAAAGCTACTATTTGACCTCAGTAAAATTCTTATAAATATTAGGATCCTTCTCTGATTATCAGTTTCATACTTGCACTTAATACTGCAAAGTACAGGTTGTCCTCGGTTAACAACCATTCATTCAGCAATCATTCAAAGTTACAATGGTGCTGAACAAGACCTATGACTGGTCCTCAAAGTTGTGGCCATAAAAGTGTCCCGTGATCACATGATTGCAATTTGGGCACTTGGCAATTGGCTCACAATTACGATGGTTGTAGTGTCCTGCGGTCGCGTGGGACCTTCCCTACCAGCTTCCAACAAGCAAAGTCAATGGGGAAGCTGGCAGGAGGTTGCAAATGGCAATTATGTAATGTTGCACTTAACAACTGTGCAGGATTCGCTTAATGACAGCAACTGGAACTGCCTCAACTGCTGTAGTAAGTCGGCACAGTCAGGTGATGTCACATTTTATGACCATGGTGCTTAGTGACCTAGTTCCCGGTCCCAATTACCGTCATTAACCAAGGACTACCTGTAATGTGGAAAATAATGGACTGTAGCTAAAATTTTGAAGGTCTTATCCATGAACAATTCATATTTTCCCCCCAACACCGTAGCAAGGAACAGAACTGTCAACAATTTAGTCAATTTTTATATTTCTTTTGTACATAATATACTTTTCTGGCCTTTCTCCCCTTTTGTCTTTCTTTCATTTTAGTATTACTTCCCATAGTTAACATTTTTTTTAGTCTGTTCAATCATATCCGATTCTCAGAAACTGCCTGGACAAGTCCCTGCAGTTTTCTTGGCAAGGTTTTTTGTAAGTGGTTTGCCACTGCCTACTTCCTTGGGCTGAGAGAGGGGGACTGGCCCAAGGTCACCCAGCTGGCTTTTTGCCTAAGGCAGAACTACAACTCACAATCCCGGTTTCTAGCCCAATGCCTTAACCACCACACCAAACTGGCTCTTGCTTGTTAACTTTATATGAATGCAATTGTTAGTATGACATAATAAAAAACAAACCAAAAAAGAAAAGTCAGACAGCTTAAACTTAAACCCATCACCCAGAAAAAAAAGTGTCAAAATATGTTTGACCACCAAAAGAGAAGAATCCTCAATAGTTTCGTACTGTATTCAAACAATGCCACCTCTTACAGAATGATTGTATTGCTCTTGCCGTTATTTTCATGAGCTATGCCCAAGGAAAAAGTCAGTCAGACACGGGATTTTTTTTTCTTTTATTATCTGGCCATGACAAGCTGGCAGCATATTAAGCTGTAGAAAACATTCCTTTAGCAGCCTATCCATGTAAACTGGCAGTTTATCTTCCATTTCTTCCATTTCTTCTTTTACTTTCTCCAAGTGAGCTCTTAGTTTTAGTCTTTCAGCATTAAAACAAAATATTCTATTGTCTCCTGCAGCAGCCACTGAATAAAACCTGCATAATACTCCCAGAATTTCAGGACAACTGAGTTGGGAGAAAATAGAGACTTCTGATTTGTGCTTTCAGAGGTTTTATAATCAGTTAAGCACAAATTGCTTTGGCTTCAAATATTTTGTATTTGCTGGAATACATACTGAGGTTAACAAAAGTTTCCAGGGTTACCAAGCTCAGATATTAATATCATACAGTGTTCAGTGCAGACAAAACACTTCTCAATCTCCTAATGCAGGAGAGTGGAAGTGGCTGCTAAGTTCAATGCTTGATAGCTGTCTTTGATCATTTTTCAAGGGAGCACAGACTATCGCATGCAAAATGGGGGCAAGTGTGAGGAGAAACGCTTTAAATTTGCTTTGCCCTCCATCATTTCCAACAGGTAACAGGCCATTCACTGCAAAAGAGGGCTTCCTTTGTCTGGGAAGACCTTTCATTTAATTGGAAACCCTGGTCAATCAGGGCTCTCAACTGTGCAGACAGCCTCTACAGAGAGTGGAGTCTCTCGACTGCAGACACCCCCTCCCCCATATGTAGAGAGCGATGGGAACAGTACAGCTTACATGCTTTAAAAATGATTAAATGGGGCTATTACTTGGCCTTAGTTTCAACCACTCTATGAAATCTGCTTCTAATTAAATTTTCAGGACACAGCCATGTCTGAGAGACTCTAGGCAAGCCCCCCTCCTCTTCCTTACCTCCCCTGCCTCATCCTGCTATCCTGTCTGCTATTCTGTTTATTTTGGGGTGGGTGAAGGGATGTTCACTGCTGGAGTGATAATCCATACTTTTTAGAATGTCAAAAATTTTAGAAAGTCAACCTTTCACCGTTTTAAAAGTAAGCGCTGTGCCTAAATAGAGGGTTTTGCTATTCCAGTGGTGGTGATCAAAGACTCCCTGCGAAGAGGGAGCACAGAAGCAATCTGTTGGCCCAACAGTCTGTCAAGGGGAGTGTGGCACAGTCTCCCACAAAAACGTAATAGAGAAGATAGCCAAATGCAGACTGGACTTTGCTCCTAGGAGATGGATACAGAGCTAATTATAATCATAAACCCCAATGTGTCTACATGAGTGGCTCTCAGTCAAGCAGGAAGAGGTGTTGAATGGCAATAGGCAAAGCTCTGTCCTAGGCCCTGTATTGTTAATATATTTATAAATGACTTGGAGGAGGGCTTAGAAAATATAATAATATTTGTGGATGACACAAACATACAGTAGGGCAGATAGCGAACTATTACAGATAGTTTCAAGACTCAGGAGGATATTGATGAGCTGGAACAATAGGCAGAGAGCAACAAGATGAATTTTAATAGGAGGAAATCTAAAGTACTTCATTTGGAAAGGAAAAATCAAAGGCATGAGTGTAGGATGGGGAAAACCATACTGGGAAGCAATATACCCCAAAAGAATCTGGGTGATTTGGTGGATTGTAATTTGAATATGAGCCAACAGTGTGATGCAGATGCAAATAAAGCAAATCCAACTCTAGGCTGCATCAACAGAAGTATAGTGAAAAGATCGAGTGATTTTTGCTCTTATTCTGTGCTGGTCAGACCATACCAAGTATATTTGCATCCAGCTCTGTGCACTGCATTGAAGGGAAAACACTGACAAACTGGAGCATGTCTGGAGGAGAACAAGCAGGATGATAAGAGACCTGGAAGAAAGCCCTTATGAGGAAACAGTTGGAGGAGTTGCAAATGTTTGGTTTGGAGAAGACTGTGTGGAAATTTGATAGCTGTTTTCAAAAATCCAAAGGACTGTAATGTAGAAAATGGAATAGTTAGGAAGCAGATTTTAATTGGATATCAAGAAATATTTCTTCATGATAACAGCTGTTAGAATGGAACAGATTGCTTCAGGAGACGGTGGACTCTTTTATGGGAGATGTTTAAACAGGGTGGATAGCCATCTGTCAAGGATGCTGTAGTAGTAGATTCCTGCATTGGAAAGGGAGTTGGGCTAGATGATCTCTATGCCTCTTTCTAACCATTCCTTTCCATGATTGTATGATCCTATGGTTGGTTCAGCTTGCTCAGCCTGGGAAACTTTTGTATCTTAAAATTATGTTTGCCTGCAACTTCAGCCAACCAGTCAGCCATCATGACATTTATGTATTACTTATCTGTTAGCCATTTGGGGTCTCAGAACTAGGGATAGGCAAAAAAAAAAATGTTTGGGAGTTGAAATGTTCCCATTTCAAGTACAAAAATAGGCTCTTTCAGTTATTTTGAAAGTATTTCAAGCTTGAAACAGAACTGTTCCAAGCTCTAGACAGTTTCAAAACTACCTAAAGGAGATGTTTTGCAGCTGAACTTTCATTCAAAAATGAGGAATTTTACAAAGTTTCACTTAAAACAGTTCAAAATGAAGCATTTCACACACCCTTAAGAATTTTGTCCTTTTATCCAGACTTAGCGGTGCTACTACAAGGTTTCAAATTTTGGTCTGAATTTATGGCACCAATTAAGATGTCAAGCAAGATGATGGACGGTAGGTGGTGGGGAGCAGTATAGATGTCAAAAATATTGCATATACAGTATATAAATACCCAACACTTTTCTTTGGTGGCATTTGTTAATTTTAAAATGGGGAAATAAACTGGCTTTCTTTCTTGTGCAACCATGGTCATAATTATCTCAGGCCTAGTTTATACATATCGCATAATCAGGGAAAATTCTGAAATAATGCCATTTTAGGCTGCAGGCACGCTTGTCACATTTTAAATATAACTGCACATGCAAGTACATCAGAGAAAAAGGTGGCTATTATGTTAATTCATACCCATTCTGTAGGTCCTACTCAGTGATATTTTAAAAAGAGAAAGCATTCAAATATGTGATCCCCATCTACACCCTGAATGTGTACAATCCACTACACAACACCAAGATTTTATCTGTTTCTCTTTCATCAAGTTTTAGTGCAAACATAATATTAGCCATTGTATAGAAAGGAGACAAAAAGTTCAAGGAGAAAATGGGAAGGAGTGCATGCAATCCCAAGAGGAAAAAAGGAAAGGTGGAGGAAAAAAGGCGTTTCAGCCCCTTTAGGCACCCGCAGTCTACGCATCATGTGAAAAAGGCAAAATGACAACTCAGCATCTCACACTAACAAAACTTTTCGCAAGGCTTCCCCAAAACAAAAGAGTAAAGATTGTGATTATTCAAAAATTAGGAAATATGGGACCCCTGTATAAGAATGAAATATTCTAGAACACTGAAGCCTCTAAGTATTGAAGCAGGGCAAGGAAGTGGCTGGTTGATGCTATGCAGGGCATCAACTCTCTGTCTCTCCCTGAAAAGGGCAGTTGGCTGATTGCTTATCAAAGAGGCAGACACCCTTATTAGACTACACACACACAGACACACTCTCATTCATTCATTCCTAGGTTATCCAGAATTGTTCTGTGCAGGATTTGAAGAATCCCTTTCTCCAGACTAATCAACATTAGACTTTAAGCAAGGGTGGCTGAGGTGGCAAACCACCAGTAGGATCACAGTATAAAGTTTCACTTACATGTGCTGAGAAGCATTTGGATACAGCTCAGAGAATTGCGGTGCAGAGTCTTCTGGGCCATGGGGAGCTGCATGGCTGATCACCATCATTATGGGTCTATGGGGATATGTCCTCTTAGACATTTTGAAATAATTAATGCTGTCATTAGTGATTAAATCTGTGAAATAGTCCTGAAACAAACATTCAACATAAACAACAATTTGCCAACTGCATCCAATACCTCAAGGTCTTATTATAGTACCTTAGTCTGATAGTTCTGAATGGATTTCACCTATCTAGTTTTAGAGGCTGGGCACAATTCCTAGATCAAATATATGATACAGTTACAAAATCATCTTCACCAAATGAATGGCTGCGTTCCAACAGGCTTATTTCTGTAGCAGGGAGGAATAATACCTTTTAAGATGGAAAACAAAGGTTTAGAAATATTGAAATCAGGCACTCAAGCTCAGTCACTATGGCCTCTTTGCTATAATTGTAATGAAAAGGAACACTGGCATTTCTAAAGAACCTAACTCTGCTCATTTTAGAAGAGTGCAGCTACTAATATCAAAATCCTACCATACCAGTTAAGCAGCTTAATATACAGCCAATGTAATAAAACACACACACACACACACGGGGAGCTTTTTTAAAAGCTGGAAACTCAGTAATTAAACTATCTGCCATATCTAGGTTTGTGGGGCTTTTGATCAAATAACTGGCATGAACTCCAGTGAGGAGTTCCAAGGTAACACAGTCACACAATTTCAAACAGTTCCAGACATGACTAATCAATCAGATGATGTGGACTCAGGGTCATGAACAGCTGCAAAAACAGCACTGAAAAAAGGTGCAGCATTTTTTTCACATAACATTGTTAGGGAAGCCCAAACAGCTGTGAACACTTTGTCCTCATTCTAGGACTGCTTCTCAAACTCCCAACTCCAAAAGTATTTTGGAGAGGCATGTGAAAAAGTATGAAATATAAATTTTACTGACAGTATTTTCAACCACATTTTTCCATTAAGCCTCTCTCTCCAGAACTTCTATCATGAGTGAACGACTTACTGGGGAAAAGGTGCTCTCTGAAGGAGGAATTTTCCCCAAACTTCAAATGCCTTGCTTTGTAGCAAATTATTATAAATAACATAGACAATACTGGAAACCAGAACCTTTTGTGTATTATCTCCTCCCAAAATGGTAAAAGATAATTGCTTTTTATGAGAGACAAAGTGTGTCTGTGTAATTTTGTGTGCGTGCGTGCATACTTGTGTGTTGCTACAGTCAAGTTTCCAGGATTTAGTACCTTTCATTATTTCCACTTCGGAGTCCTTGGTGCTCTCTGAGCCTTGTTGTTTTCTTGCAGACCTTTCATTGCCAGACTAGGCAACAGGAATTGGTTTCCTTAACCAAGCCAAATCCAAAAACGCCAGAGAATTCCTGGAAGCCTGGCACTCAGACAAAGCAACCATCAACAGGCACATGGAGGTAAACAACATTTACATACCATTCAAAAGAGACAATAGAAAAGCCAAACGACCAGTACGCTCCCTTGCCAGCAATCAACACCCAGATATGCAAAAATCAACACTAGGATCAACACCAGATGAACCATCAAACAGCACAATACACCCTAATCAAGGAACTATTAACTCAGGCAATCAACCAAGCAGCAAACACCAGCCCAATCAAAGAACTCCCAAGGAGAGAACGACACCCCTACCAACACAAGCAGGGCAAGCCACAGTATATAAACTGAGAGCAAGGCCCACTCCCTCTTTGCACTGAAGATGTTGCCTAGTCTGGCAATGAAACGTCTGCAAGAAAACAAGAAGGCTCAGAGAGCACCAAGGACTCCACAGTTCAACCCTGAGCTACAAATATTTGCTTCAATTGGTATTTCCACTTCATAATCAGAAATAGTGTTAACTGAGGGGGAAAAAAACCCTTTACCTTCTATGAACATATGTGGAAAAATGTTCTGGCCATACAGCCAACACAAAAAAATAAGAATACTGCTACAATAAAGTGATTTTAAAATACCATTTCTTCTATCAAGAAAATAATAGGTTTTACCTATGTACATTACAAGACAAATGTGATTCTTCCATACCTTTGCATATTCAAATCCATGCTTCTCTTTAAGGCCATTGCGACAAACAGTGTAATTATAGAAGCGAGAGTTTTTGATTAATCCAACCCACTCTCGCCAGCCAGGAGGGATATAGCTGCCATTGTATTCATTGAGGTATTTTCCAAAAAAAGCTGTGAAAGAACAAGAAGGCACATTCAAAGGCACTTGGTGAACACTGGTATATTATGAAGTAAAGAAGGAGCTAGTTGGCTTACAGCAAGGGTTGGCAACCTAAGGGCCCAGATCTGTGTGCAGCCCTCAGTTTTGTGGCAATCTTTTTCCAACTACAATGACCAAGAATTGATGGCACATTCTTCATCATTTTGAAGCAGATAAATACACAAAAATAGATAAATATGTATTCTACAACCCTTCCCTTTTTGTATTATCAGTCAAGCCCGGTCCTTGGTTCACAAAAAAAATGTTAAGGCTTGCCTAATCTTACACTTAAGATAGTTCTTCCTGCCATACTCAGTGCAACAACAACAACAACTGGCAGTGGGGAATGCATTCTTGAGAGAGGGGCTGGTTTTGCCAGCCCCTAAAGAGATTGTGGACAATCCCTTCCTCAAGAAACCATTGCTGGATTCAATAATATTACACAATTTTTATCCTGTCTCCAACCTTCCATTTTTGGAGAACATGGTTGGTTTGCAGCTTCAGAAGGCCCAGGAAAAAATGAATTATCTGGACCTTTTTTCAGTCAAGTTTATGATGGGATAGAGTACTTAGGTGACATCGATCATGCTTGTTGATGATCTGTGGTGGGTGGGGTGATGCCTCCATCCTGACCCTCCTTGAACTTTTAGTGTCCTTCAATACCATCAATCCTTCTAGACTGACTTGACAGTTAGGAACATGGGGTTATGGTCCTTCTCTTATATCTGGGGTGAGTTTCAGTCAGTATTGGTAGAACTGGAGAAATCTAGCCTTCAACTCCTAGTTTGTGGGGTACCTCAGGACTCTACGTTCCTATTTAACATCTATGCGAAGCTGCTGGGTGTGGCCATCCATTGGCATGGGATTAAGTATCATCACTATTTTGATGATACTCAATTATACATCTCTAGGGCAAGTAAGTGATATTGTCTAGGTCCTTTCTCAGTGTCTGGAGGCTGGCGGGTGGGGTTGGATGGGGTAGAACAGACTTTGGCTTAACCCTACCAAGACTGGGTGGTTGTAGGTTTTAGGGTCCCCTGGTTCTGAGGACTTTTCTTCTTCAGTTCCTGGATGGGGTAGCATTCCCCCAGGCAGAACTGGTGTACAATTTGGAGTCCACTTAGGACTCCTCAGCCTGCTTGAAGACCATTGGCTGCTCAAATCTATTTTATGTGCTAATTGTGCCCATTCCTGGATCAAGAGGTCCTATGAATGGTCACTCCTGGCTTGCTTACCTCCTACTTGGACTGTTGCAATGTGCTGTACGTGCAGCTGCCCTAGAAAGTCATCTAGAAGCTTCAACTCCAGAATTCAGTGGTGTGGATAATTAACCATGGTGTGCTCATGTAAAACCATTACTTTGTAAGCTGCAATACCTCTTGGTAGGCTTCTGAATGAAATTCAAGGTGCTAGTTATTACCCATTAAGCCCTTCATGGCACAGGGCCACATTATTTGTAGAGCTCCCTATCTCTGGTTATTTTTGCCCATTCCACTAGATCTCCCATGGTGGGCACGCTCCAGGTCCCATATATAAAAGTATCACCTGGCGGAACCCAGGAGGTGTGCTTTCTCTATCATGAACCCTAACCTTTGGAACAACGTATCCTCCCTCCAAGGTTTGGATTGTCTCTACTTTTTTGGCCTTCTGTACAGCCTTGAGGGTCTGGCTTTTCCCCTAGGCATTGGGCCAGGGAGATGTTGGAATGTTGAATAGTTGTGGATTGGCTTTTGTTTATGCTATTTTTTCTTTTGTTGTTTTTATGTTGCTGGTTTTGTTTCTAGTTTTATTCTTTAGTTTTAGTTGCCTAAGATTTTCAGTTTGCAAGTTGGACAGCCATACAAATCAACTAAATAAATTAACAGATTTTTTTTTAAAAAAGAACCCCACAGTTTCAATTTTATGCATTTTGCAAAACCATACTATTTTTGATGCACTAGGTTTTATGTGGCATATCATTTTGGGGAATGGAGATACTAAGTTTTTAAGAGATGCAATGGGTGTCTGAAACCTTTGGAAGCCTCTTAAATGTCCTTATTCTTTTTTTAAATGCATTTTTTTTAAAGAAAGGTGGGAGAGTACAGAATAATTGGCCTGATCCATTCTGGTGGAGCATTGAGAACTACAAAAATGATGCTGTATGTTGTTCTGTCTATCCAAAAACCTTTCTATAGACTGAAATGAAGACTGCAGGTATGATTGTTTATGAATCTTATATACTGCTTAAATCATAATCCTAAGTGTGCATGAATGCATAAATAAACAATATAATAATACAGCATTTTACTGTTTATGAATCTTATATACTGCTTAAATCATAATCCTAAGTGTGCATGAATGCATAAATAAACAATATAATAATACAGCAAAATAGAATGCAATAATACACTAGATGGCTCTGCAACTGACTGAGACAACATACTGTTAATGCTATTTCCTGGAGGCTTTCCATAACACTCAGGTTTTAATGGTTTTCTGGAAAAACATGAAGGAATGTGCCATTCTTGCCCCCGGAGGAAAGCTGTTGTTCCAAAGGTGCATTGCTCCCACAGACAAGCCTGGATTCTTTCCCTGATCTCCATAGTCAGAGGGAACTGTTAACAGGCCCTATTTGCTTGCATACAGTAGGTGGGCAGATCCTATTTCTAACAGGTAAATTTGAAGATACCCAAGCACCAAGCCATATAAGATTTTAGTAGGTCCTAATTTTTCTTTTGTGAATATCTGTGCACAGAAGAAATGTCTACTACCACACATGATACTGGAATTTTTTTTAATCCGTTCAATTGTGTCTGATATTTGGAGACTGCCTGGACTAGTCCCTGCAGTTTTCTCAGCAAGGTTTTTGGAAGTGGTTTGCCGTTGCCTGCTTCCTAGAGTGAGAGAGAGCGACTGGCCCAAGGTCTCCCAGCTGGCTTCGTGCCTAAGGCAGGACTAGAACTCACGGTGTCCCAGTTTCTAGCCTGGTGCCTTAACCACTACACCAAACTGGCTCTCATGATATTAGATAGGGAGGTGCAAATATAATTTTTAGGATATATGGTTTAATGGTACTTAAAAACCAAACAAAATATTGCTAATACGGTTAATTTTTGTTCCCATACAAGTAGCCAACAACTGAAATAATAATAATAATAATAATAATAATACCACCAACAATACCTTTAAGAGAAATGGAAATGCTCATAATACTAATGCAACTTTAATTTGTGATATTGCTAGAAAGCTAGAGATTATTTGTTGAAAAAAAGCATTTCAGGACAGTGCTGTATATTCATCCAACACTAGGGGCAAAATAACAATTAGACGGATGTTTAAAAAAATAGAAGTTGAATAATTAAAGTGGATTTGCAACTATGTTAGTCACTGTATATGATGACAATAGTTGCAGTAAAAATCTGATGTTAATTAATCTGTGATTTATAATATAAACTAGCTTTCCTCAGCTAAATGCCCTGCAGATGTGTTGACTTTTAATCCTCATAACTCCCATACAAAACAAAGAAAAACACTACAGCTGCCTGCTCACATCTTTGTACTATTCAAAATGCCCCCGGTCAGCGAATATATTTAAAAAGAGAAGCAAGGAAAATTAGGAAGTAATTTCTGTTTGCATAATTAATAAACATACAAATACAGCTGAATTAATAAAAAGTCTGATTAAAAGGTAATACCACTGCCTGTCTTTTCATTATTGTAACTAATAGTGCCCGCAGGAATAATAGCAAATACATGTGTACATTTTAATGAGATAGAAAAATGGCCAGCACACAGATAAAATCTAACTTTCTGGGATACCGCACCATTGTTTAAAAGCATGTAATTTACCTTGCCAACTCTGAGTAATGGAGTCTATTTGAATATGCTCAGTTAAGCTTGGATAAACAGCAAAACTTAGCAAGGTAAACAATTATTATACTTGATATACTGTATATTTTGATGAGAAAAGAAGAAATGGTCAGCAAAAAACACATTACTTCTTTAAACTTGCAACTGGTTTTAAACTTTTCACCATTTTCTTTTTCTTTTCCCCCCTCATAGCTGTTTTCATGCTGTGATTCAAGCAGACAATAACCTCCCAGTATCAGTCCAGTATTTATAACACATTTTCTGAATATGAGAATGTGGCCAATTTTCCAATAAACCCTATTCATCTATCCTCAACCTCATGCTCACCTGGTATCTGAGACTACAATGAGTATTACCTTGACAACAGACTATGCTGATCTGGCAGGTGCCAGAGGGCATCCAATTGACTAACACCATTTTAATGGCAATACTCTAAACATTTTTAAGTCTCAATTTTTTTTTTTCAGAAGTAACAAACCCCTTCAAACTAACACTTGATAAAATTCAGGCATTGGTGAATTATCTAAGAAAACTGTTTTTCTGGGTCATTTTTAAGGGCTACCTTGTTCAGTGAAGTGAAGTGCCTTAAGTATAATGGAAAACACTGAACATCAAACAACATACGTGTGTGAAAGTAAAAGTCTCTAGTATTTAAACTATTGTAGTAGACAATCAAGGACATGTTAGAATATGCCTCTCCCACTCTTCAACTGTAATCTCATTTACTGTTAACTATATCTCACAGAAATCTTCTCAAGGGAAATAAATTTCTAGAAATTAATTTTAAATGATGCATTTGAGAAAGTCTCTTTTCCATAAATGGCAGACATTTCTGCAAAAGAGTATTTTCCCTGCTATTGTATCCACTTAGAAGAGTGTGGCTATTCAAGATGACCACTCTATTTCAAAGAGTATGGGTGAGATCCAGCGCTGCCCATTTTGGCTTAGAGAACTACTGTATATCTTCATATCATTTTTCCTGCAGTCTCCTGTGTCCTCCCAAATCTTGTTCCAGAGGACTGCAGTGAGGAAATTTGTTCCATCAACATATGCTTCTTCTCTAAAGATACACATTTCTTTATTCTTTTCCATTAGATCACTTGATAACTGATGAGTATTTCCTAGTATCCCAAAGTGGAGATTTGGAATCTTCAAATCTTCTGAAGCTGAATCCCAGCCTGGATGTGCTACTGGCAAAATGAGAAGTGCCTCAGCAGTTGAAAGAAACTTGAAAAAAAAAATTCCAACTTTCCACTAAGCACAGGGCTACAATACACAAAGTAATAGTTATGTCCCAGCAGCTATAGTTTTCTATACCAACATAATCTATTAAATTTCCTTACAAAAGTCTACTAGTCTGTCTAACTCAGTATGGTCTACACTCGTTAGCAGCAGATTCAAGTTATACTATAACTATCAAGTTAGCAACTTTATTTTTTATATATATAAAAGCAAATAAGAGGGAATTTGGTACTCTAGAATGGGTGGACACAACACTATCATTCCAGAGAGCAGACAGAATTGAATTAGCATGTTGGTTCTAACTGCTTTAATTAGTTCAGATGTAAATCAGTTCAATATGTAAACAGATTAATGCACAGGCTAATCATCATCTTCCACAGCTGGTAGGACCTCCATCTTCCACAGCTGATAGTCTTGACTTCTGAGGATAATGCTGATAGAAAAAATGCACCAAGGTAACAATAGACTTGCAGACTTCCCTGGTTGATCCATGGCATGGTGATATGAATCTTGGGCCCAATGCATGGCCACCAAAATTTCTTGAAGAACTAAAATGTCCTGCAGGTAACTGTTATAGAATATGTAATCCTAACAGCAGTATTTGTAAAACAGGATTAGTTGATCACAGGACCACATGGGATGGGAACTAGTTGCGTTCTAGATCTGCTGGTATTCTTGAGTATAGGGGTTGCTCTGCAGCTGTTGATTTGTTTCATCGAAGAGGGGTTTCATAGCTGCAAATTTCTCTGGTGGAATCATAGACAAAGAGAATAGCAATTCCTCATCTAGATAATCAGTAGCCCCTCATTTCCATAGGTTTAGGGGATGGAGGGTATCCAAAATTGCCTGTGGCAGCACCAATGTTATGAAACCCCCTGCCCCATGAAATAACATCAATCCCTACCTTGTTAGGCTTCAGAAAATTCAGAATTATTTAAGAGGGCCTTTGATTTATAGATGTGCTATCTATTTTTACTGCTTTTTGGTTGGTTGCTTTACAATTTTATGTGTAGTTTAAGTTTGGGGGGACTGCTTATTGCTATGTAACTGGAACTGTACATGGATACTTTACTGTGATGATTGTAACTTGCTAAGAATTTCTTGACTAGGTGGGCCCAAACAAACATTTGGACTTCTGAGAGAAGGCACCATCCTTTTGTTGCAATGCGGGGTTACTTTGAAGTCAAATGGAAAAAAATAGTAATCACTATTTCTGCTTTTGGTTTAGTTTACAAGCTGTCTGGAGGTATTCCAAGCCATAGTGGTTTGTCCTGACCCCCATGGAGTTTTGAGCCCCTTTAAACAAGTCCCAAAGGCCAGGTCCCAAAGGCCATTTTAATGGACAAAAACTCCTTATCCCAAATAATGTAATACTGTTCTCTGGGGTTGAGTGGAGTAATTGATGCAAAGATCCTGGAAGTTTATGGAAGTTTGTAAGAGAATGCCTTTGAACTGAACAGTTGCCAAGCCAGAATAGTTTCCATCTTTATTGGATCCATCTGAAGTCCTTCTAGTGAAATGTGATGGCACAGAAAGTCAATGGTGACTAATCTGAATTTATATTTTTTGAGTTTGATCTATAGATAATGCTCCTGAAACCACTGTGAAACATGGTGCATGTATATCTCAAGGGAATGAGAATAAATTACAATGTCATCCAAATAAATGGTATCAAATTGGTCCATGAAATCCCACAAAATATCATGGCTTAGATGATTAAAGACAGAAGGGACATTGCAGAGACTGAAAGCCATAATGTATATTCAAAATAGCTATACAGGGTACAAAAAGAAGTTTTCCAGTTAAGGTCATTATAGATTCTCATCACATTATAACCCTTCCTCAGATCTAACTTGGTGAGAATCTGTGCCTTCCACAGACATCCACAAGTTCCAAAATCAGTGGCAAGGGACACCAGTTCTGAATGGTGATCGTTGAAGCCCCTGTAAATGCTGCAGAGTTTCAGTTCCTCAGACTTTTTACAAAAAGCCCAAGAGCTCTAACCAGTGATATAGATGGATGGATGAATCCTCTTTTTGATTTTTTGAGATGAAATCTCTGAGAACTACCAATTCAGGTTCTAAAAGGGAGTAGGTTTGTCCAACAGGCATCAAAAGGGCAACCCTATGAATGATATGGTGGTAATTGATCAGCCTCTGAAGTCAGCACATTTTTTGGGAGGTCTTGTATAATGTTCCCCACTCTATCTTTTATGGTCCAGCCATGGTCAACTGAGGGGGGTGCCAAAACACTCTGCAACGTAAGTGAAAGAGTGGGTATATGTGTTTGAATACCAAGACCAGGTGTCAGGCAAGAGTTTTTTGTATGTGTTTGCACTGTGAAATCTCAGCACAGAAAATAAAAAACAAGGCAATGGTGCATTGTGCACAAATTTCTTTGGAAGCTGAGGGAGACAATATGAACTGTGATCAGATAGTTCAAGGTCAGTGGTATTCTCTGTAATGAGGGCTGAGCCAGAGTAAATGTCAGAAGCAAGCTATTGTCAATCTAGGTCAGGACCAAGGGTGGAAGCCAAATGCCAGAGCTATTTCCAAAAGCTCAGGGACTGTGCCAGGTTGGTTTAAGTACTCTTTTAGCTAGGCTCATACCACTGTAGAGCCTTTCACCACTGTTGTTAGTAACAAGGCAGCTAATTGTGTCAGGTCCTGGAATTATTTATAGCTTCCTTACAAGTTGCCTACTTCTGCATAGCATGGTATCCTCCTGTCAAGGCCAGGGTGGTCTGCCATGCATTTATGTCTGTTGGGGGAGCATTTGTACTGGCAGAAGATGGTTCTGACAATGTCACTACACCTGAACCCAAGGAACCCCAGAATTCTCCCTGCCCTAGTCTACCACTGTCTTCTCCTCCATGGCATCTGATTCTGCTAGCCTCTGGCTGACTAAGGGATGCTGTCAAGGTCTTGTCCCAGTGCCTAGAGACTGTTGGGGTCTGGATGGGAAGTAATAGACTCAGGCTAAAATCTAGCCATATTGAATTGTTGTGGGTATTGGGGCCACCTGGGTCTGGGGACTTGATGCCTTAGTTCTAAATGGGGTTGTACTTCCTCATTTGGGTCTAGCATGCAATCTGGGGTCTTCCTGGACTCTTAGCTCCTACTTGAAGGGCAGATAGAAGCTGTGGTTAGGACAGTCTCTGCACAGATCCATCTTGTGTGGCAGCTGCACATATTAATCAACCAGGAGGCCTTGGTCACCTCATGTGTAGATTATTGCAATGTGCTGTTTATGACACTGCCCCTGAAGACTGTTTAGAAGCTTCAGCTGGTCCAGAGTGCTGCAGCAGGGCAGTGATGGATATGCCTCAGCATGCTGTATGAGTTGCACTGGGTACCAATTTTCTTCTGTCTCCAGTTCAAAGTGCTGATTATCACCTATAAAGCCCTACATGGACAATCTATCCCCCATGGTTTCCACCTGTGTGGTCAGCCTGAGTTGACATGCTCTAGGTCCCATGCATGAAACAATGTCATTTGATGGGATTCAGGAAATGGACTTTCTCTGCCATTGTGCCTGTGTTCTGAAAAAGTACCCCCAGATGTCCAAATGACCATCACCTTGCTTTCCTTAGATGAATCCTTAAGGTCTGGGTCTTTTCCCAGACTTTGGCTTAGGGATAGGTGGCTGACTCCTTGAGGATTGAGCGTGTTAGAACGGGGGTCTCAAACTCAAATGAATATGGCAGGCCATATTACATTAAATGTACTAACTGGTGGGCTGTGTGCAAAGATGCAACTAATATTAAGATGAATTGAAACTGATTTTTTTGTTTAGAATATGTTGGGTAACATTACCCAATATACTCAACATCCTATTTGTGCTGTAACAGGAAACCACATTTCCATTTGACCAGTGACCATAACATTTATTGCCCAAACCTGGACACTTTTTGAGAGTGATGGGGGCACTAAAATAATTAAATAATAAAATTTTTATTTATTTAAATTTGTATCACCGCCCATCTCCCCCAAGAACGATATAATTTTCCCACTGACCTTTCTTTCTATCCCAGTGGCACCCCTGGCAGTTCTGGCTTTGATTCTTTATGTCATTAGTGGGCAAACTAGCTGGCTCAGGGGATGCAGAAGGCACATAAGCTGGCATTGTGGGGGTAAAGTGAAGGCAGCACCAGGCATCATTTCCTGCTATTACCACCCTTGCGAGGCCCCTGGAGAGCTCCCACCTTCTCCCCACAGTACTGGCTTCTGTGGTATCAATTTCTTCCCCTCTTGCACAGCCCAGGCTTTCCTTCTCTCTGGCCTCTGTGGGGTTGGCTTCTCCCTTGCAGCAGTGCCATGCAAGCCACTTACTGCACTAAGTGCACCTAGCACTACACAAGCTGGCACTATGGGAGAGAAGCTTACTCTGCAGGGAAGAAAACAGTGGGAAAATTTTCCCTAAGACTTGAAAATCTAGGACAAATGGTAAATCAGGAATGTATAGTCACCCTACTGAGAAGTTGCTGCCAGGCATGGCCAAATACATAAAGCAGGGAGGAGCAAAGAAGCTAAGCTCCGGACAGGTGCGCCACTGAGAGCTGCATGTTTGCGACCTCTGTGTTAGAAGAATATGGGGTTTTCCTTCCGAGTTAACCATTCTTTTTACTGATTGCCTTGTTTTCTTTCCTGTTTTTATTCTTGGACACCACCTAGAGTCATCTGGAGTCTGACAACCTTTTAAGGCTAAATAAATAAAGATGGATAAGGTACTACAGTGTGGATGGGTGCTTAACTGAGGCCAACCCATCAAGAATTTGGTCTCCAGGCCTTCTTGGAATGGGTTTGTTAATATAGCCTCATTCCACTCCAAGTCTTAGGTCAAAAGTAGGAAGTCATTTAAATATTCTGCCACTGGGTGGTGCCCTTGTTGTTGCTTTCTGGCCTGGTGATTGGCTGTGGCAGATTTAATGGGGTCTTCAAGTATAAAGCAATGGAGTAGCATATTTGGCCACCAGTCCAAAGAATAGACAAATGACAAAGCATACTTTGTTAGATAATCTTCAGGGTGTTGCAGGTGCTGGCAACTATTTGTGAGTACCATCAAACTTTCCAGGTATGGCTACTGAACACTTGTATCATGGAGGGATTGGAGCAGTCTGCTGCAGTGGCAAAGCATTAATCAGAGCAATTAGCTGGAACAGCTGGGCTCTTAATTGAACAGACTCCATTTCTCTATTTCAGCTGAGAAAGCTAAAAGCAAGGGGGCCTTTAAGGACTGGAAACAAACTCTTCTGTTCAAGGTAGAGCTGAGAGCAGGTGGGAGTAAATTAGCATGTAGGTTTTAAGTACTTCAATTAGTTTAGCCATAAATCAGTTCAATGCATAAACAGTGATAACAAACAGGCTGATGGTTGTAAATCAAACTGAGGCTTACATACAATGAGAGGCTCACTGGAGGATTTTTGCCTATGGACCAGAGCAAAGCATATGTCAGTCTGTGGAAGTAGCTGAAGGAGATAAAACCTGAATCGTTAAGAAGTCCAGAGCCAGAGGAGTCCAAGAGGTGATGTCAGCCCATCGAGGTCAGGAAATAAAAGTCCCAAGGAATCTTGGAATGTAGTTTAATGTAGTTAGTGGTATTGGAACAGGATCTTGAAAGCCTGCCAAAGCCCCTCTCTACTTCAACTTATACCTAACATAATCAAGGCAGAGTTGTTCTGAATGTCTTTCTTACGTTTTCTACTTTCCCAAGACTCAGTTATCTTTTCTGTAACAGCTCAGAAATCTCTTCCCCTGTCTTTGAGTCAAACCCACATTCTTCGCAGCTGAAAACTGGATATCTGTCCACAAGGCAAAAGACTAGAAGGAACTAAGAACCTGAAGCCAAAGAAATTCAGATTAGGAAGCAGAAGAGTTGCTTCCAATAAAGGAGGTGGCCTTGGAGAATGCTTTATATAGGAAGAGTCAGAAACCTTAACCAATTAAATTGACACCCTTTCTTTTCAGAGTCACACAGATCTCTACTGCTCAGCTGGTTTTAACTGCCATCTTGTTTTAGGGCTTAATATTCCACCAAGGTCAGGATCCAACTCTTTATTACCAGAGTCAGCACCCAGTATATGCCAGGAACAGCATCAATTGGCTGACAACACCAGATAAATGCTTGCAGTCCATTAGGTTCTCCTCTCCAGTTTTTCCATAACAAGATCAGAGCCTGATACCTATCTGCAGTTTGGATTTTCAAAAAAGATTCTATTTGTTTCAGTTTAATTTTAGGGCAATGCAAAGGACATATATTGGCTCTATGATCTGGACCACAATGGGGACCAAAGGGTTAAAGGCAGTCTCTTTACTGAGAACAAGTTCCCTGTATTTTTACCTGAAGACCTTCTAGGTCTTCAAAGAAATGTCCAGGTTGACTTTCAGAAGTGTGCTACCACAACTTCCCTCTGTCTCCTAAGGCTAGCACTCTTTAATAAGTTTAGCATCTGTTCTTTTACTTATTTTGATAAAAGCATTACAACTTTATAATACTGTTCCAAAAATAGCATTTCATCATCATCATCATCATCATCATCATCTCAGTGCTACTTATACAGTTTTCTATTGATTTCCTGCCCATAAACTGACAAAGCACAGTGCCATTAAGCTTTGGCAAAATTGCTGCATCACACACTTTCCAAAAATAATCCTGCTGTCATTTACAAGGCATTACAGATTCAAAACAAGCAACCTTTTAAAATGAGAAATTGAAAAAGTAGTGGGGAAAGTAATTTCTTACCAGTTCTATACCCAGTGTTGTTGAGATATACAGCAAAGGTGCGTGGTTCATGTGTTGCTTGCCAGGAGGGGGAAGAGCAATTCTCATTGTTAGTATAGACATTGTGATTGTGAACATATTTCCCAGTCAACATCGAGGACCGAGATGGACAGCACATTGGAGTGGTTACAAATGCATTAACAAAACTGGCACCTCCATTCTCCATTATCTTTCTGGTTTTATTCATCACTTGCAGGGACCCTAAACAACAAAAGTAACCATATCAGTAACTCATGCACGGCACACATTCATATGAACTATGATTTGGATCCCTAATATCACTATATGCAATTTGCAGTGTTACATTTTAATTTCTCCCAAGAAATTTCCATTTATTAAAGTGTCTCTGTGTGTGTAGACTATTGTTTACGGTGAGAATGGTTTAATTACTCAATTATACATTTGCTGTTCTGAAGAGTTTTCTTATAGTAAGATAAATCACATACTGCAAACAATATGTTTTTAGATTCCAGAAAGATAAATGTGAAAAGCTATCATGGGATTAAAGTGAAATAGTGTATTTGCAAATAGGAGGGCTTTTGCCCCCAAATAATTACCTGTGATTCACTGAGAAGAACAGAAGAATCTGTTGAAGAAAAATGGAATGACCAATAGGTACACATGAATACTGATGTGGATGTCTGAATATGAATGGGGGAGAGCTGCTGCTGCTTAAGAGAGGTTTTTTGCCTGATGTGTTTAACCCTTCTGTAACCCCTAAGCAGCGTTTCTCTGTTTATTTTCCTTCCCATCTGTGCTGCAACATCTACCTGATGGCAGCAGAGTTTGAGGTTTCTTTGTTGCCATCTAGTGGTTGTCCAGATATTTGCCAAAGTGATAGTTCTTATCCAGCTGTTTTTTCCTCCAAACATCTCCATCCATATTATTTCTCTTTTCCTTTCCTTCTCTTTTCAGTGCAGCTATCCTTCCCCTGAAGCCATCTCTGTCCCTGTTTTCTTCTTCCTTCTTTTCTGTTGGAAGGAAATCTGTGGGTGTGTATTGTGCCATTTATATGTACAAGTGATTTATGTGGGTGTTAGATAAAATAGCTGGTATATGCAGATGTGGATTAATTAATTTTGTAAATGGAGTATCTTATTTACAGACAATTAATTGTAATTAGTAGTTTCTGTTACGTGTGTGTGTATGTGTGTGTGTGTATTTGGCCCTCCCCTCTTTTGGGGGTGTGACTTTGACCAAGTGTACAGAGAGATACACATGGATACTCACATATTAGTTTCATTCTCTCTCTCTCTCTCTCTCTCTCTCTCTCTCTCTCTCTCTCTCTCTCTCTCTCTCTGTCTCTCGGAAGGTAAATCTCTGGGACGGCTTTCAACTGGAGTTGGCAACTAGGTTGATGATGTGGGAAAGATGGGTATTGCACAGGATTTTTGTCTGTTTCATAACCTTTTTCTGCCTATTCTCTGTGGGAATGATCAACTTAAATTGAGTGTCTTCCTTTCAGGTAAATAGGGTAAGTAAACACCACATTTCTTTTTTAAAGTTCAGTAATGATAAATGTGCTATCAGTTTTTAAAGTAAGAAGGCAAGAAGCAATTTAAGCTTTTTTTCTTTTTTAAATCTCTTGGAGCACTAAAAACTTCCCAGCTTAATATTTAGTTTCACAGGGAAAACTATATATAGAGGCTATATTGTCACATTTTATTGCTTGCAAGGTAATGAGTAAAGTATTAGGTTTAAGCCCATGAGCCTTGCAATTAGTAGCTATTTATATATAAACCAAGTGCTATTAAAAACATGCAATTAATTTTTAAGCAAATACACAACAGAATGGCAATCCCTCAGGGGCATGCTCAGTGTATCAAAACTGTTTAAAGGATTTTCTTTGGTTTAAATTTTGTGTTCAGCATCTGAACCTTTTTGGCATTGGCCTGTGATATACACAATTGCACAGAAGCCCAGACTGACTTCAGTGCAACCCATTTCCCAAAATAAATTAGTATTTTATTTTTCTCAGTTCAAGAGACTCAAATTGCTTATCCGTTATCTGTTACCAAGGATTTCAAAGTACTTTTATAGCTAAGCTGGCTATATACCCTAATGTATAGAAGCCAGGGTTATGCTTCAATTTTTCCTGTGTTAGAACCCCTGTTTGTAGAGGAAAAAAAGTATAAGAAGCAAAAACCTTTTAATTGCACATCAACAGCACCTAGCCTGCAGACTCAGCAGACATACAGAGATCTTCTGCAATTGTTCTGATAGCCAGGCAACGAGGATGGAAGCTGAGAGCTGGACAATGGGATGACTTTCAAACACTTGTCCCCAAGTGCAGCAAGCCCCCCTGGTTCCTACCACATCTTCCTCTGCTTGTCACCATCCTGATGTTTCTGGCTGCCCTCTCAGCTGCCCCCTTCACTCCATCCTCCCTGGCCAAGGCACACAACCAAATCAAATTCCCATTCACCTCATATGTACCCAACCCAATGGCTCAATAACCCATTCTGCCCTACAAGAGACTCAGCCGTGCCCCAGGCCATACCTGCCCAAGCACTCAGTGGCCCTGCAGAGAACGAACACCCAGAACTTACCAACCATCCATTCCCCTAGAATGGGGGAGCTCACACGCCCAAAGGACAAAAACAGCTGAGGAAACACCAACCCCCAGAGCACTGAGAAGGACCCCTATCTGGAGCATAGCTCTAGAGCACTGCGAGGAAGCCAAGTTGTAAATAGAGGCCATAAAATGACTCAGTGAATGATGCTGCAACATTAGAGTAGGTATCCAAATCCAGGTTCAATTGAATAAAAAATGGAATTGGTCAAATCATTAGGCTTATTACAAATCCTATTATTATTATTAGATTTTTATCCCACCTCTATCAATCTATCTCATGGTGGCAAACATACTTAATACTCCTGCTTCCTATTCTCCCTACAACAACAGCCCTATGAGGTGGGTTGGGCTGAGAGAAAGAGTAACTGGCCCCTTATATCCATTTATGTCAGCCCTTGTGGTTCTCGTGGACTACAGTGCTTTCGTTCAGTTCTTGAGGACCATGGCCATGGACTGACAAAAAGCATGAAAGGAAAAAAAGCAGGCTTAGCCCCTTGAAGAGGCAGTGAAAAGTGAACAGTTAAAAATGGTTCAGACAAATGCTACAGATTCAGAGATGGGCAAAATGGATATTCAGGGACTTTAAGTCTTACCAAGAGAGACTACTGAAATTGAGAAAGTTTAATTTTGACAAAAGAAGAGTAAGGAAGAATGGCACTTTTCAATTACCTGAAAGGATGCCACATAGAAGAAGGTCAAGACGTATTCCCATTGTTCAAGAATGTAGGACATGAAATAATGGCAGCATGTGACTGACTTTGGCTGATCTCAAAAAGATAAGCAGTGTTTGACATGCTTGACATTTGGATGAACTGCAGACCAGATTGGGAAATTGAAAGGAAAACCACTTCTTTATTGTTGCCAAGAAATTACATGGAGGAGCCCATGAAATCATTGGGTGTTGAGCTCAACTCAAAGCAGAGTGTACTTACTGACCATTTGCTTTCCTCCCAGAGAGTGTTCACTCCCAGAAGGGTTACTGGTTCCCACAGGTGGAATATATTATCAATGCCAGGTTACCTTAGGACTACCTTGTTCAAAATGAGCCTGCTTCTCCTCTTAGATCGAGAGAGGCCCTGCTCTATGTGCCACTCTCCTGTGAAGTCTCTCCCAGTTGTGACCCCAATTCCATGGAATATGCTGACCGTGGAGATTTGCTTGGCCCCTTCATTCTGGACTTTTAGGAAGTTTCTTAAAACTTTCCTTTTCAAACAGGCCTTTGACGGTCTTGAGGTCTAGTGGGGAAGGAGGAAGGCCATTTCATTTTATTTCCTTTTGATTGTTTTATATTAAGTGATGGACTGTATTTTGAGACTGCATGTTGAGATACTTGTATGCTACCTAGAGTGAAATTGGGGCAGTATAGAAACTGTATAATAAATATAATAATAAAATAATCAGCTTATAAATGTATAAACAGATAAAACAGAAATGTAAATCATCCAAGAGATTATGTTTCCAGTGTTCCAAATCTTTAGTGTTTTACAGACACACATACATGAATGGCCATTAGTAGAAAATTAACTGCTGTTGACAGGCAACTTCCTCCTTTTCTTTGCCACCCAGTTTTATAAAATGCTTCATTTAATCAGAGGTAGCTGAACCTTTATCTTGATTCTGCAGTTAAATAGGAATAAGATATATTATGCTGAAGCAAAGAAACAGGTCATTTTGTTTTCCTGGGAACAGGTTTTCCAAATCTGTCAAGTAACTATGACAATGGGCAGGAAAGGCCAATACATAGAAGGATGTATTTACAGAGCAGAAAGTGTTTTTCAAAGGAACAAACCAACACCAAAACCAATTATTATGGTGGAAAAAGATGCTGCAATTCAAAACAGACTTACCAAGCTCCACATCTTGGTCATCTGTAAGCACAAGAATAATGTTTGGCCTAATATTTTTTCGTTCATGCTGCACCCGACCTCTGAACCTTGGGGATTTGACAGGGGTACTGAGGCTCCTTAATACTTCAGTGCCAAGCACGGTGCACATAAAAGCAATGTAATAATGATTCATTGTTATCAGTCCAAGGCCACCGTTAAACCCTTGTGCAAACGTTGCTCTTCCTTAGTTTTCAGGTTCTGTACAATAAAAAGGGAAAGGGGGATGGAAAGAGAGAAACCAACTCAATTGAAAACAGAACTTCTAGACAAAGCAGCAAGAAATCTGCAAAATACACATAAAAAAGTAGCAGCTAGTCAAGGTGATATGTTGTTAAACATCCAAGCCTAGGATAATTTATTTGGGAGGAAATCCCATTCAGTGAGACTTATGATTGATTAAAAAAAAGATGGATGGATAGATGGATAGAATGATAGCATCAAAAGCTGCTCTTGTAGCTTCAAATTGGGTATTCAAAGCTGAGGGTGAGATCCTTCAACAGCAGTACTTCTTCCTTTTGCCAAATGTCCATATTTTAGCTGACCTGAAGTTCATTGTTCATCTGTCTGCATGATAAACTTCCATTTTGTTTATGGGGGAAAGATTAAAAAAAATAAAAATAAAGCAAATTCCCCACTATATTTTAATAGCATCATTCTACATAGGTTTATTTTTAAAAACTCAGTCATATTTTCCCCAAGGTATCATTTGATGGCAGTCTAAGTCGTCTTAAAAAAATGCCTCTAAGGATGACAGCTAAACTTAAAATCTCTTAGTTTTCTGTTAAAAAAATAAGTTTCTTATTTAGCATACTGGTCTTCTGTACTGTAAAATGAGTGCACACCATCACTGTTGGGAAGATTCAGATTTTCTTAAGAGGAGAGAATCAGCAAAGTAAGTTTTTAAATAACTCTTCTGAGTTTTATTACATTTCTGAAAACCATTCCAAAAGAACAAGTGTTCTTTTGAGTTCCAGGCTGCCCATAAAACAGCTGTAAGTAAACTCACCTGCATTTCCAGATCGAAAAGGATGGCTTGGCTGCTGGTCATGATCTGCAGCATAACACTGTTTGATGTGTTTCCATTTTTATTTTGCAATTTAAACAGAGTTTGTACTAAATGACAGTCCAGATGATCTTACTTACTGGTATGAAAGCCTGTATTACTATCCCTCTTCAGTCAGCAATGGGACTTAGTGGATCATCTGTTATGCACAGCAACTCTGAGAAAAGAGTTGTCTTGCCCCCAATTCTCTGTTTCCAGATTTGGCTCACTGAGCCTATCAGAACCATTTCTCAGGGAATGTCACTCAAGTAGCATTGCTATTGTGAGCCCTAACACACCCTTAGGAGGGCTCTCTGTGCTGCAGCAGACCTAAACTCACAACAGAAATTGATTGATTGGCCTTGTGACTAAAAGGGTTAGCTATTAGCATTCTCTGACCTGTTGACAGACACATCACCAACAGTACTAAGCTTGCAATGGTGCCAGCTTAATTTACAGTTTAATTGGCTGTATTTATAAACAAGTGAAGAGTCATTGGCCAACAAAGTTAGCGAAGACTGGTTCCATGGGAAAGTTTACTGGAAAAGGATGCAACACTAAATTTAATGAGAATGAAATGCAACTCATCAGGCCGCTGGTACTCCCACACCTGAGACTTCATATTTAGACTTGCAACATTAACCAGCAGGAGATAAATCAGCAGAACTAATTAAATGGAAGCATAGCATAGCAGAGAAAGGAGAGGGTAGATGAGAGGGAAATGGCCCCATCACCCATTTCAAAACACAAAAAAGAGATGCAATTCCTTGGGGAGAAGAGATAGCTAGATAGCTAGATATGGACATGAGGTATCTTTGCCCCCTTCCTACTTTCTTTTCACTCCTACTCCAACTTGAAGCTTCACAACATAGCCTATAAATGGTGTCATGTATCTCACTGTTCAGGCAGATAATTGCCCCGGGAGACTGTGAACATTTCAAAACAAAACTTCCAGCTCTAAGCAGAGAAATCCTGGCTCCATTGTCTGTGCACAAACATTCCAATCTCTGATTGACATCACGGCAACTTACAAGCAGGATGCTGGAGAATTTAACATTCTGTGTTAAATGCCATTGCTCTGACCAGTGACATTTAGATAAGCAGACTGGAAATTGGTAATTAGTTTACGGAATTGTGGTTTTCTCTTTCTTTCTTAAGAATATTTCAGGTTCAGGAGAAATAAGATGATAGACCCAATAAGCATTTTCTTGTCTAAGATAACACTGCCACTACCTGAACTAAACCCTAAACAGATATTTCTCCCAAGGCTGCTCTTTAAACAGTAAATCTTAGGCAATTCTTGCCAAAAGGAAAAGTGTGTGGGAGTAAAAGAAGCAAATATTTAACATTTCCTGGGTCAGTTGTTTTGCTTAGAAAAGTTTAAGATCATGTTGTCTCAGAAAAATATATTTTCTAAATACACCCAGCCAGAATTTCCCAACTTGGTCCTCTCCAGATGTGTTTTGGCACTACAACTTCCAGAATTTACAGCCAGCATTGGAGGAAGATTGTTATAAGAAAATACTGGGCAAAATGCTGGTTCCCGCTCCAGCTTTGTCATGGGGGTTCTAAGTAATACAGTGAAATTCTCTTGTGTCAAAGGCTTATCTGCTGCAATATTTTCAACAGCTGGATCTAAGTCTCCAATTTAATTTCCCACAATGTCCTCAAGTTACTTTCTTTTAGGGCATTCTGGGAAATCATTCAATATTGACTGCAGGCTTACACTGGGGGAAAAAAAACATTAAATGGGACCCAGCTGTTAGCTATGCTGAGCTGCAGCACTGATGCCAGCCAACAAAGAACAATTTTTCAATTCAGAGCATTTCAAATGAAAAGACCTTTTGCACTTGAATATATGGAGTACTATCCCGGTGGTTATAAATAAACAGATGACCATTTGCAAATTAGCATCCCTCTTCCAGGAAGAACCATCATTTCCCAGCATCTAAATTGTAAATAGTTCTTCCTTTCTCTGCTAGTACTGTTGTTGCAAATGGAAGTAGTTTGGAGGCTGGGAACATCATTAGTGCCTAGTAATATTTGCTTTCTCCCATGTCATAATTCCAAAATCTTTCAACACCAGAAACTTTAGTCCCATTTCAGCCCCACTGCCCAGCTTGACATTGTATGGCCTTAGAAAAAAAAGAAGCATGATAGTTCAGCCTTAAAACAACATTTTTTTGAAAAAAGGGAATAAAGATAGCTATTTCCATTTTTGTTGAGAGACACAGGAAATGTCTGGCTATTAATTTATATAATGTTAGCATAGCCTATTTATTTATTTATTTTAAAAATATTTATATAGCCACCCATATTGTAATACAACTCTGGGCAGCGTACAAAACATCTAGCAGTGGAATGGAGAATCTTTTCACTTGAGAAATGGATGCTCTCGGCTTGTCTCCATCCTCTTCTCTTGTTCCCTTTTCTCCCACCCACCCCCTGCCCCGCTTGTTCCCCTACCTGACCTTCCAGGGTGCTCCTGCTTCCTGAAATTAAGTTAAAAGCTACATAAATTAGAGGGAGACTAATTTGCTGTATTCTAGGACAGGTTCTCAGTGTAGCTATTGCAGAGCAAATAGCTCTGTGAAAGCACCTAAATGCCATTCAAACTGTACCCTACACAAGGAATTTTCTATTGGCATTAAATGCCTTAATAAAAATACAAATTAGGAGGCATTCTATCAATGGTTAAAAGACCTGGAAAAGATGAAGACTAGAACAATAAACCTCACTACATTTACAAATGATAAGATGGAAATTAATCTTATTAATGGAGATGAATCTATAGGTTCACAATATTGCCAAGACATGAAATGATTTAACTGTGAATTGTTAAATAAGCCACAATGTGAGTTTATTCATTGGACTTGGCATTGGTCAAGCAAACCACATTACAACTTAAGGCAATGTCTGAATTCAGTGTCAGGCATTCAACTACTCATACCTTGGTTTGTGGCAAGCAGAGCCCTAGCTTACAGGCATTCATTTTCAATAGGTTCTCCAAGGGTCGATGGGACTACCCATTATTGTTATTATTATTCATAGTACTATTAGTTAAAGCAGTATTACATTATTTTCATATAGTAAATGGGTGTTGATTAACAATCTGAAACTCTTGAATGGTTCGATGAGTTGAAGAGATTGGGGACCCCTGGTTTACATCATAGATGGGCATCTCTTGCATGACCAAGCATACTGAAAAAGTTGGATTTCTGATGGAATGCTTAACCATGTAGGATTGCATACACATAAGATGTGGGCAGAGAATGACAACATAACCCACTCCATGGATCTGTATTTATTCATTTCTCTATCTGTTCTGAAAAAAGCTAAAGTTTCAGAGAAGAACAAAGGGTTAAATGATGCAAACTATCCATAACTTACATAGCATTTATAACCACATTGCCTTTGCATGGTGACTTCTTTATTCAACAACGAGCTCTTAAAAATGTATGATCCACTCACAGCCTGTCTTTTCCTCCTGAAGGAAATGAAGTAAAGAATCACCCCTTCAAAATATAAGGCTTCACAGGGGAAACAAAAATATAGTGTTTATACTGGCTACTGCACCTTAGTCTCCAAGTGTCCTCAGAGACACTGCAATTTATCTTTGAGAAACAGTCAAAAGTTGGAAAAATTAAAGAGAGGTCTTGTTCTTCACACATGGTAAATGAACATAAAGCATTGTGCAGTGTCCAAGATTCAAGAAGAGACTACAAGTTGCCTTTCTTCCCCAAGGTAAATGAAAACAGATTTAAGTATACCTGAAAAATATGCTACATGGAAAATATAAAGGTGTTTTTATAGAGGCAAGCACATAATCAACTGATCTCAGATGGAAAGAATCAGAGTAGCTCCATTTTGAGCCCTTTCACTGACAAGTATTCCTTTGCTGTACACATACCACATCTCAAAAGATCAGCTTTGCAGTAAGCCCTATGGAATCCAGCCATCTGATGTATTTACATGGGTCTATATCCAGACAGAGCCATTTTTGCCATATAAAATTGTACAGTGGAATGACTCAGCAGAGTCCATATTATGAAGACTGGCTTGAGTGAGAACATTACAGCCTTTAGCTGAATGTTGCCAATACTGCCCAATATGGTAGTAGTTTTTTAGTGCTTAAAGCAGGACTCTTTCCAGTCCTATCTAGAGATGCCAGAGCTTAAAACTGGGACTTGTTGCATGCAAACCGTGAGCTCTTTGAACTATGATCTGAGTCTACGAATCATTACAGCTCAAACTGCACTATAAGTTTTTCAGCCATAGACAAAAGATCCTTAATTTAGAGGGTACAAATCTGAGATCAGGCTATGTTAATAATGGCCAATTTTTTTGGCCTGGATTTTGTTTCTTTTTTAAATAATATTATTATGATTTCCAGGAGAGAACACAGTATCCTGATAAATGATGTAATAACTTTCATTTTCAAAGCAAAATGTGAAGAAATTACAACAGGCCACAGGAACATCTGCTTTTAGCTGAGTAGGAACATCTGCCAAAGCTGAAAGTTGACTGATCTGATTGAAACTTCCATGCATGATATTGACTTGGAAGCATAGCTCACTCACATTTGTTTGTTCTGGAAATTTGTTTTTAAAGCAGCATTGCTTGAAACTTTTATCTTCATTAGTCATTGCAGCAGGTAACCACACAGAGAAAATTTGCCCTACTTCAATCAATCAACACTCAACACATGTAGCAGTTGCAAAAGCCAAGTTGGGCTGGGCAGGGCCACAACTGGGGCTGGGGGGCAACCGGGGCATGTGCCCTGGGCGCCGCGCTGGTGGGGTGCCAAAATGAGTGCTGGGGGGTTGCCAAAATGGGTGCGGTATCCATGTTTGCCCCAGGTGACACAAACCCTAGTTGCAGCCCTGGGGCTGGACATGAACTATTTGTAAGTAGTTAAATCACGCATTGTTCAAAATTTAAATGATCACTCAGGAACATCAGGACTGAATGAGTTGGTGCAATAAGAATTGCTGGGTGACACAATAGCCATCTTCTGTCCCATACATCTGGAACAAGTTTTTTTTTAAAAAAAGGCATTTTTTTTGTAACCAAGACAGACCTACCTTCCATAAAGCCCAAAGTATCAGATTTTAGAGGTACTATTGATTTATGCATTTTTTTTCATTTAAAAATTATAACTGATATTTACAGTTATGTAAAGTAAAACAAACATATTTTAAGGCTGCAATCACCGGCTTGTTCTCCACTGTGCAATTCCTTCTGCTGAGTAAGTTTGTAATGTAAAATGCTCAAGACTTACATGCATACACAGTATCTTCAGAATGAGTTTGAGAGAGGGGGAATCTAATTTTCCTGCATGAATAGCTTCTACTGAACTTCTGTGAATTCATCATGAACAGGTGCTCTGTTAGGGAATCTGATTAAGGTTATATATAGTTTTGAAAGTTTAAAAAGACATCATAAAAAATGCTATACAGTTTCTGTTGAATTTTAGTCAAAAGAAATCCAATGTTTGGGAGAAGTTCTTTCAGAAATGTACAGTTTTGCTCAATCACAGGAAGATCAAAATATACTGAATGTCAAAAATTAAAAGGAAGCATAGTGGTTTTTAAATCCTGCATTCATATTACATTCCTGGAAAACCAGTATAACAATCTTTTCAGCAAATCAGGAATAGCACAATGAAACTCAATTTCATTTTCTGATGGGGTATCCAGCATTCACCATGGAAAATGCATTTACAGTACAGCAAAATCAAGAAACAGCAGGATCTACTGCCTCCTCTTAAAGGTTAATCCATTAATCTTAGTTGTAAAGCATTGGATTTATACTGAATACAAAGAATGCAGTTAAATATCTAAGTCTAGCATTTATCTGTCCGATCTACATATTTACCAGTCAATCAGAATTATTTGCTCTCCTCCAAACATAATCTCCCTATAATTACAATGTATTAACCCATGCCTAGGGATAAATCAATGCACCTACCAATTATAATTTAGTTAGACTGCAGGCACAAGAATTTGTAACCTCATCATAAGCAAATTATAATTTTCATGAACAGCGACAGGCAGGTGATTGATACATATGTTCCTCTGAAAAACAATAGTTGCATGTGCAAAAAATGGTCATATGTTTTAATCTATAATAACATCCATGGACATGCGAAGCAGTATCATAAGTAGTAAAAAAAAAAGAAAGATACCAAGAGTTTTTGTAGATTAGCAGCAAAGGTGCTGATTTGTTTTAAATCCCCCTAGAAGATTTTCTATGCACTTGTATACCAGAGCTACCAAAAGACTTTTTGCAGTACATTTCCATAGTGTATCAAATTGCCTCTTTCCAGATGTGTTGGGACTAGGCACTTCCAAAATTTCTAGTTGGCACCCTTAATTAGACTATAATGTGGGACTTCATTTGTTTATTAGAAAGTTATACTGGTTCTGCATTTCCATTCATTAAAAATTCTGAAGCAGTTTCCAAGAAAATAATCAAAATATAATAATCAAATTCACTTCTATGATTAAATCAATCAATGAAAAAATTAAATTAAATTAAATTAAATTAATAATTTTTAGGGATCTTTGCCGATTACATGTTCAAAACGATGCTCAAACATGTCTTTCATGTTAGAAGAAGCTTCCACATTGGGAACCCACAAATTTCAGTTGGGAGATCATTCCACGTAGCAGACATAATTCAAATCTGCTAAACGTCCACTAGTGCAGACTGCAGTAATGGATGTCAAAATATATTATTCAGGAGATTAGTTCATATTAGATAGTGTTCATTTTCTCTGTTTAAGTTTTTTTTTTTTTAAGGATTGGGGCATTTAGAAAGTTTCTTAGCCTTGGTCTCCACAGTTGAAACCATACTGACAAGCCAAATCCAAATTGTGTTTTATTTCTCTACAAAAGCAAAGATGCATTCAACAGTGGTTCACTGAAGAATGTTCCATAGTGCCAGTTTACTGTAGGCATGATCAAAAGTTAAAATATATCAAGTTTAGGTTTATATTAACCACATGTCACATGAAACAATTCAAAGGAATGTTCCAATATGTATCTTTCAGCAAAAAGAGCTTTTACAAACAACTCTGGCATAAGCTTTTAACACGCTCTTTCCCAACTTTGTTTTCTCACTGTCTAATTTGCTTTGTTTCAAAGCTTCATATTTCAGCTTGTTAAGGATTGCACTTGTCACACAAAAGGATGTTGATATAATTAAGCCAGATGATGTGCCCCACAAGTAAACCAGCCATTCATGAAAGCTGGTCACCAGAGGCCATTTCAAACAATGCATATTTCAGGGTAATCTAAAGTAATCCCTTCTCTCTGTTGATTTGGTTTCCAGGCAGTCTTAAGCACATGTGTAGAGCAAACAGGAGGCTTATTAAAACCTGATGTTATATTGGAGATTGTAAAGCAGTGGACCCATGATTGAATTCAATGTCTCTTATCCTTCTGATCAAAAATATCAGATATGGAGATGTTTTAAAATGGAGAAGTGAAATCATACAGCAAATGAGTTCTTGCTAATTCATTAAATAACTGAGGACTCTGACTTTGAACTCTTATGGCAGAGGGAATAAAAGAAAGATCATCATAGCCTGATTTAGCAGTTATCAGGAAATCCATGACAAAATTCTCCATGTCTTTTGCAGCCATAAACAATGACCTCAGTGTTTACAGAATTTAGGCTATTTTCATGTTCCCTTTATAAACCACGTCCATTTGCTGTGATTCTCTCTGAACTGCTCAGCAGTGTACAGCTGAGGAATCTGAAGTCAGGATATCAAAGCTTCAAGTAACAAAGTCATCCTTTTTATATTTTACTAGAATGCTAAAGACGGGGTGTGGGGGAAAGATATATATGGTCTTCCCCAACCTGGTGCCCTCCAGAAATGTTAAGACTACAACTTTCACATTCCTACTGCTGTATATCCTTGGACCAGTGGGTATATTGACCTACAGTACCTATGAATTTTTTTAATGATCTTTTTAATTTGTGGAATGATAAATTGAGCCAGTTTGGTGTAGTAGTTAAGACATTAGGCTAGGAACAAGGAAACCATTAGTTTTTGTCCTGGGTGACTTTGGGCCAGTCACTTTCTCTAAGGAGAAGGAAATGCAAGCCACTTCTGAAAACACTGCCAAGAAAAGTGTAGGGACATCCAGGAGCTGCCAGGAGTCGAAATTGAGTTGAAGGCATCAATTTGTTTGTAAAATTAAGCTTTCATTTAAAGAATGGCTTGGACTAAGAAGTGGTCAAGGAAGAAAACACCATAGTTTTATTTTAAGAATGAATGCCCCCTATTATTGCTGCAAATATGACTAGAATAAATTGGTTTTAGAAGTTGAAGCTTGTATCTGCTATAAGCTTTGCCTGCAACCCTGCTACATTAAAGCGGGAATCTTGCTATTTACATTCAATAATAGCAGAATTGTATCTCTTTTGAGACTAAAAGATATCTAGGGAAAACATCTGGAGGTCAGGATGAAGTGTTCTTTCACTCTTTATAATGTATGTACACATGGAATTTTCAAAAATATCTTTTGCACCAGTTCCCCACTAATATAAGAGCTCACTGCATAAATCCCTATATGACTGATTAATATTTATCAGGATTTTTTAAAATAAGGCATTTGTATGTATAAAAGTCCAAGTATGTAATAAACAAATCATACCTACTTCAAAGCAAAAGCTCATTTTAGCAAACTTTCTTAAGAGACTGTGTCTCAGCTGGGAGTGGGGGAGAGATTTGGGGAAATCATTTGCATCTTGAAGTTTGTATGTTTATTCCACTCCTCCCTAGGTCCCTAAACCCTTGGTGAGAGCTAAAAGTCCTGAAGCTGGCAGTCTGCAACCAATCGAGTAATTACAAAGACCATTGGCAAACAATGATCATAGAGGACACATGTTATCAAATAGTGATTATTATGCTTACTAGCAGCAGCCTATAAACACTATTTGGGTAGAGAAAACAGTAGGAGTTCACATGGAAGAACTGTGTATTATAAATACTTTGCCTTGTGGCTTCCGCTGCTGTCTGAGCAAGAGCTAACAAACAGCCATCAGCAGACTAAAATTTCTTATTTATTTTTCAGGTCGCAAGGGCCTCTTGATCTACAGGGTCTCTACAATCACAAAGTCTGAGCCACTGAAGTCTGGCAGTGGACAGTGAATAACTACTTGCACCTGAATTGATCTGGCTGAAATTGATTTTATAAAATCTGCAGTGGCCACAATCAGAACACAGTTTTATATATATATATTTATATTTATATTTATATTTATATTTCAAATTTCCATCACCGCCCATCTCCCCCAAAAAGGGGACTCTGGGTGGTTTACAATTTATCCTATTATAGATACTTTTAAGCTTTTGAAACCTAAGGATATGGACAAAGTCCTTAAAATAGGAGGAGGAAGGAGTATTAGGTATGTTCGCTGCTTTGAGTTATTTATAAAAATAATAAAGGGATAGAAAATAAATGAATAAAGAAAGGCTTCTACATGTACTGTGCACTGGAACATTGCCCATTGCATGTGAAATCTGCCAGAGCTGGACAAGGATAATGAATCCTAGAACTGATCAGCAATTCTGAGAAAGAACCTATCTTAAATGAATGATATGAAATATTTTGAAAACAAAATCTAGTTGTCTTTTTGTTAAGGACAATTAATATTGTAATGTCCACTTTCCATATTGAATGGTATCAAAGCAAATAACCCCTCAAATCCAGGCATTATGATTATTTGAATCTATTCCAGTTCCAATTCCAGGACAGGAATAGATTTGTTAACCTCGGTGAAAGTCTTACACTTCAGATGGATATGGTATACAGTTATATTAGTTCTCCTGTATATTTAACCTATTTTCGGTATACATAACCATGATATCCTCCTAGTTACTTACCAGGTTAAGTTGGGCTTTGATAGCACTGAGGGGATATCCCGTGCAAGGCAACAGAGTTCTGCTTTGTACTATCACCTTTGATAGGTGCAATAGCACAGAATTTGATCTGGACCTTTTAATAACAGTCACCGTGAACATTTGCAAACACAATGTAGCAATGGTCCACAACATGGATATTTTAAAAATGGTTTTAATTTTTTTTATAAATATATATTTATAAAAATGGGCAGGAGAGATGGGCAGTGATAGAAATTTGAAAAATAAATAAATAAATATTTTAAAAATATGAACGTGTTGAGAATAAGGCTACTAGCCATAATAGCTGTAGAATACCTGCATCAATAAAAACTTGCAATGAAGGCAAGAAATATTTCTTACAGTGCCCATTACTGGGGAACTTAAGTAGTACAGTCAGAATGGAATGATGGACTGAGTAGGTCTTTGGTCTAATCCACTGTAGCTCTCATGTTAAATTCCCAGCTGGAATTACTTTTTAAGATTACATGGAAAATTCATCTTGGGTAGAATGTGGCTGCTAAAGTGTTGGTCCAATCAGAATATATTCTAAAAATTGTGCACAATTGTATTAATTACCAGCATGCTTTCAGAGGGTTTGCCCTATTAAGCACTATCTGGGGGTGATAATTTAAAAAACACTTTGACAGCCAAGAGATGCACTTGGCAAGGAAATGGCACCCCCAAAGTCAGTGTGCCAGGGAATATTGGCATTCAGCCCACTAACTCCAGATTGCCAATTTCTTTCCTAAACTGTTTTCAGCCAGGTTGCCTGTATCTATAGAACTGTCCACACATAAGATCTGTATCAGAGGTCCTATTGTTGACTCACCTAGAAGATCCATTAGGGCCTTCTCTGTACTGACATCTATATTACGGAGAGCTGTCAGCCCTTTGAGGTAGTCCAGACAAGAAGCAACAACAATGAGTACTAACACTACCTGTATTATAAGGTTACAGTAACAGAATCTTGCACATCAGAAAGCACCTCTCCCCTCCTTTACTTTTACTCTGCTACAAACTAAGGAGGGTCCCTCTGAGAGGTTTTCACCATCGCCACCCCTCCTTCAGACTCAGATTTCATTTATCAAGCCTTTGTCTAGGCTGTGGCTATTTCTCCTGTCTGCCAAGGTCATTCCCACATACCATTACAAACGCCCTCCTCAAACAAAATGCTCTAAAATGACTTTTGATTTCAATAGTCATATTGGGTTGTGGGGTTGTGGCCATGGTTATCTTTTGCTAGGTATTTATTATAACATTTATATACAGTACTTGCCTGTTATTTAACAGTTTGGATGGATTTAATCTAGAAAAGCTGCTTCTAAATACAAATCTCAAGTCAAATAGTTCAATTTATTAGCTGTGACTAAAGATATTTAGATTAAGATTTGGCTTATAGGGAGAGATGATGAAGGACGATTTTTAAATAAAGACATGTTTACCATGAGAGAAATGCAGATAGATTTATTCCCCAAATGTTATGCCAATACCTTTAAAGATGTTAGTCCGTAAGTTTAAAAACATACCTAAACCTGACCAGACCTTATTAAGGAAAGGTTCATAAATAATTTACAGAAAGCAGATGTCTCATAAAAGCTATTATTATCCAGGAAGTAACTGATTTCAGACATTCTCTAAACGTATTGCCATTTGTACTGAATTTACATACAGATGCATTTTTGTTGTTAATCATATTAAACCTCCAGAATGACCCTCCATTTTCAGAAGTTCTCAGAATAACCCCATACTCTACACATTATTGTAGGTTCTTCTTTCTGTGTTAAAACAACATTACCATTTAATGGACATGTAATCCATCAGTTATGTGCATAATACTCTCCATGATCTGGAATTGTTCTGCTGAAGTAAATACAAGAATGTACCTCCACTACAATTACAATCTGGTGCCACAAGATATGGTAGGATTCTGAACCTGTATAGCAGAATAATCATGGCAGGTGTGTAGGTATGAATAAATTCTTCATTCCAAAGGTTCCAACATATGCCACCTGACATAGCGGGGTCCTAAATTGGGCACATCTTCCTGAAATAACTTAGATTCCCCGAAATCACAATGTTTCGTGCCTTGTTTGAAGCACTGAGTTATTGTATTGCAAGAGCTTGATCCTAAGGCTTTTTCTGGCACCCACACCATAATTTTAAGGAAAGAAACTGTGCCTCACCATGCCAGCACAAACAGGTTTCACCAGTGTTGCCAGCATAAATACTTTGTTGGGATCAGGATGCCAAAGTGTAATCTCCAAGTGTTCAAAATTATATAGAAAAGTTTGGTATTTCAAATGATGTATTATTTGAAATATATTGAATTCTTAGGCTTTTACCAAGTTAGACTGTTAATTAATTGTGACAGGCAAGAGACAGGCAAGAAAATCCCAAGAGATTTTCACAAAATACCTTCTTTTCCAGGGAAGCTTGTATGCTATTTTGTAAACCCTGAGTTTGCCTAATAAATGTTTTGGCTAAATATAGATTTAGCCAAAACATTTATTAGGATTTTGGGTTTTTTTTTTCCTCAAAACCCACAGTCAATCAGGGAGTCAGCATAAGGTTACATAAAGGTTATCTGGCTAAATATCAGACAGCTTGTTATGTATTTTTGCCTGCTACAGGGATGTATGACATGTTTATCATTAAACATACAGAATTTCTCCTAGGAATTAATCCACTAGGGTCTGCAACATTGTGCCCACAGGTCTCAGACTTTTGCAGTGTCCCAAGGTAACGTCGGTAGTTCCACAGACTTAAATTTTAGAAGTAGCATTTTTTTGGCCAAAATTGCATGACATTTTGGCATTTTTGCATGAGGTCTCACACAAGAATACTGACATTTTGCAAGCTTTGGAATGGAAAATCCAGACCATTACATGAGATCACACAGTGGTACACAGGGTCAGAAAGCGTGTCAACCATGACTTTATTTTTATAACAGGCAAAGTCTCGACGTGTGGCAGCACCTGGCTGATCTAGTTTGAGTGAGACCAAGTTAGTACTTGGATAGGGAAACTACCAGGGAATCCTGGGGTATAGGCTAGGCAGGGAAGTTGAAAAATATCCCAGAGGAAAGCAGCAGTAAACCACTTCTGTACTGCTGCCAAGAAAACTACATGGAGGTATCCATGAAGTCACAGGCACTGAGCTGAACTCACAAGAGCCTTTACCTTTCTCTCATAGGCTCTCACACATCATGGCATGTTCCCAAATCTGTCTTGAATGCCATTGCCCAGAACACTCACAAATTTTTGCTGCATTTTTTAAAAAGCTGTTAAATTTATTACATGGACTGAGTATGCACTTTAAGACCAATTTTTCCTTCCCATTTGTTGTGCATGATTGTAGGCTTTGAAACTCACATCCTTATGAAATGGTCATAAACAAGATAATCTAAACATCTTGCCCATTTGGTACTCTGAGGGTATTTATTTTCTATGCTGCATGAAATATTTTATTGTGAGTGACAGCAGAAGTGATGTGGTCTATGGCATGGATGCTGCTTGCTAATTATGTGTGACATCAATTTTTGCCAGTATAAATAAAGTGACCACTAAAAGACTATAATATTAATACAATCAGGCTTGCATATCAGGTTGCTGAAACAGTGTTTAGTTTTTATTACCACTCGGTCTTTTGTCCTCAATCTCTTGAAAGGAATAACATCTTTATGGAAAAAAAATCTTTGTCACTCTAAAGCAACAGAACCCATTGCCATGGAAAAATTCTACCACTATCATTTTTCACCTGTCAAAACAGATACAGGCAAATCCAAAAGTTCCTGTCTGACAGAAAGCATTCATGAATGATAATAAAATACATTTTATCTTAGCATTTTCCTACACATTGAATCAGCTGTTTTGATCTTTCAGTTTTCTGCTTCTACTTTCCCTGGGGAACTGTCTGCTATCTCACTTTCACTTGTATAAACACATTCTGGAATTCTTTCATATCTATGACTTTCACTGGTTAAGCTCCTAGGGGGCGCCATAATCTACTGCTTGAGACATGGAGGATTTTAAACAGACTTTAATTTCCACCAAGATTTTAAACAGATTCATTCTGATTCCTACCAAGTTTTTATGCAAGGCATTCAGGACATTGTGGAAAATATAAGAATGTGTCATCTGTTTGGGGATGTTGTGGATGAAACTGACAAGTTTAATAATAGTGACAGAAATGTTTCTTCTAAGAGTGAGATTGGGATTTCTGTTGAAACGCTGATGAAGATCGGATAGTCGAGTTGGAGAAATTTAAGGGACAGATCCAGTTGCAAGCAACAAGTGAAATTGATCTTCTGATGGAACACCATGGAAAAGGAGGGGTTTTTATGTCTCCTGTGGAGAAGCTGGATTTTTGAGGGGGGCAGTTGGGCTGTTTGTTTTTTTCAAGAGAAAAGTTCTGTCTGCATTGTGGGGATATGTAAATGCTCTGGTTTATTTTGAAGTGGGACAAGGGTTGAAGAATATTTATCTGGATTGCTTTTAGGGTTTGGCTGATTTCATTTATCTTTAATTTGAATTAAGATTATTAAGGTATAATAAAAATGTTTATTTGGATGGTTTTGGGTTTAATATGTATAATAAGATTATTAAAATTGTATTATCAAGTACAATGGCAGACAATTTATATGTTTTTTAGTTTGATCTTTATTATAATAGACAGAAATGTATAGAATAGTAGTAGGAAGGAAATAAAATGTTATCTTTGGGGGGGAGTTGATAAGGAGGTTCATATATATATATATTTAATATAAGAGGATGGAATAACTGTATTTAGTGATTTTTACAACGTGCCAATGGAATGATTTATAGAAATAATGTGATTTTGGTTTAATATAGAGTAAGGGATTGATTATGGAAAATTTGTTGTATATCCTTGCTGTTAAAAGTTGGAAGTCACCTCTTTTTGTAACTCTGAAATTTTTCTTCTCTTGTGTTTCTACACTTTTTTAGTTTTTTCTCTTTTCTTCTTTGTAGTTTTTTGTTTTTCTGTAGCTTTTATTTTTGTTTGAAACTTAAGAAAATTCTTATAAAAAGATAAAATACATTTTATCTAATATACTTTTCAAACTTTCAGACTTTTGAATGTGCCACATAAAGAAACTGCCATTTTAATTCAAATGCTACCCTACATAATTTGAATGTAATTAGAACTTATTAGTAATGCATTTGACAACTCTGAGGTACAAACATACTTGCAGTCTGATGCACAACATTAGGGCCTATTTGTTTTTCCTCAGGGTTGTTGTTGTTTTTTCACTACAGAAAAATTTAATATTAGAGCTATACGCACCTAGGTACAGATTCTCCCATCCCAGAAAATTATATGTGCAACATATGCTGGCTGGGGAATTCTGGGAGTTGAAGTCCACACAGTTTAAAGTTTCCAAGGTTGAGAAACACTGGTCTAACACCATTTTTTCTGCACTCCACACCCAGAATAGGCAACTTAAGAATCTCTCTCTCCCCATCCCTCAACAAAAAAAATAAATGTGGCTTTTTTTGTCACTGAATTTCAGGAGCTTGGTGATAATAGCAGCTGGGAGGTTCCATGTTCTCACAGGCTATCCATTCCCCACCCCCCATCTCTCTATCTCTCGATCCTATAAAATAATACATTCTCAATCAAGCCCAGTAACAGAACTTGGCATTATGGGACAATGCTGGAGCTACAAGGGATCATTGCAACCCAAACTAGACTTCCTGTTAAAACAACAGCAACAATTATAACAATTGAATTAATAGAAATGCCTAGAAACACAATTCTAGGACTGTTTTAAAAAACAGAATGACAGTGTGGCAGAAAAATTGGGAAATGGCCAATATTCTTGGATGTGACAAATGACATGAATACTTGATATTCAAGTTTTATTATTCTTTTGATAGATCAACACATAGAAAGTCAGAGCATGAGGAATTCTAGAGAGTGCTAGGTTGAAAAAGACTGAAACAGACTGGTGTAGTGCCTTAACTAAACTAATCATTTAAATAAGAAGCAAAACTGGTAGAGCACTCATACTTTGGACACATTTAGTACTTGCTTCTCCTCACTGCCCATCACCATGACTTTGCTTCCATGCTGTCAGGTCAATCATGTTTTTTATTCAAAACAGTTTCTTTTTCTGCTATACTGTATGTCATTGCAGTTTCACAGATGACAAAATTGAGGTTGAACTGCAAGATAAGGGGTCAAAGCTCACTTATCTACAAGCCTTTGGTAGGCAAGGTTTCTCTAGCCTTCTGCTTCAGTTCCCCACCTTAATGGAAAATAATTAAAGTAGTCAGCCAATTGGGGGGAAAAAACCCTCATCATATGGTTTCAGTCTTCTAGCCAATTAAATAAGGGAAGATATCATCATTCCAGGATTTTAAAAAGAGTTTTTGTTTTTAACTGATACACATCTGGGTTGCAAAGTTACATCAGAAGCAGCAATCCCTGATCCCTCACCTGCAAGAATGAAATGCTTCTTTAAAAATAGTAGAATTGCCATTTGCAATTTTTAAATACTTTTCAAAAAAGTAATTGATAAAGGTTCAGATTATTTCTACTCCCTGAATAACAATTGAAAGCATCTTTGCAGCCAATTGAAATGTTAGTCCAGTTATTTTAAATACTGCGGCTCCAACAATAACTGTGAGCTAATTCACAAAGTTGTAAAAATAAACATGCATGGAGAAGGCTGATTATTTTTTCGCTTATTAAAAGAGCACAGTGTTTTGTGCTGGGAAAACATGCATTCATGGGCATGTCAAAAACTATATGTCACAGAGCAAAACTAGTCATCAGATCAGAGGCTGAAGGAACAACGAAGAGGCCATTGGGCATTTTTTTGTGTGTGGTGGCCTTTTGAAATATATTTTTAGAAGGTTATAGGTGGCATTATTTGACTGAATTGGGGATGGGGGAACCAAGGGTAAAGTATATGCATTTCATTATGAATCTCTACTGTTCTACATAATATAATTGATAAATATTATCAACTAGAATTCAAAAGATTCATTCATTCATACCATTTATCTCCTGTTTTTCCTCTAAGAATACAAGGAAGCATATATAATGCCACTCCAATCCGCCAATCCTTCAAGTTTATCCTCTCAAATCTTCTGGTAAGTGAAGCTGAGAGATAATATTCGGTCCAAATCACCTAGTGGTAGCTAAGGTGAGTCCCGCACAACCAGCTATCCTACTCTGTCTGTGGAAACAATATTAGCAAGGGTCCTCAAATGTTCTAACCCAGTAGCATAAATGACAGTTTAAGAAATATGCTGGGGGAGCTCAACAAAGGGGCTGCCACATAGGGTTTGCACATTCAGAATCATGTGGACAGTGGATGAGGATAGTCACAAATCATGAATTTACCAGAAGATTAAGTAGTAAGAAATGTTTTGCTACCCACTCTAGCTATTCAGGTTGCTCATCAGCTTACCAGCATCTGTCTGTCTAGGCAGGAGGGAAACAAAGCATTGGACGACAGCCACTCATGATTTTTATTTTCTAAGACTGCTATATGGAATCCATGGGCATTTCTGGAAATAAAGATCTTTCTGGACCATGGTGCTTTCCTTCACATCAAGCCAGCTTTTTTTCCTTTAAAATTAAAAAATAGTATATTAAACAAACAAAAATCGCATGGGATAAAAGGTATAGCAAGAATTGTCCACTATCACATTGGTGCTGATGGGGCAATCCCAGTGAAAGATTATGCCACCAGGCTTACAAGGTTTAAAAACACATAGTCACAGAGTCCACAGGACAGCATGATATATGAAGCCTAATACAATATACAGTACATGGAAAAAAGGAGAATGCATGAAAAACAATGGTTAAGAATTGCACAATATTCATGCAGTGGCATCATCTTCAGATGCTTTGAATTCAGGTTATACTGAGCTGAGCTCTGTGGCTCAGTGTAGGTTAACAGGAGGAGGAGAAGGAGGAGCAGGAGCAGGAGGAGGTGGGGGTGGTTGAGGTGGTTTCTAATTCCCTCTCCCAAAAATTCTTCCATTTCTTTTATATGAACTGAAAATTAACCAGTCTGTCAGTAAGTTTTGTTTTTTTTTCATTTTCAGTTTGATGTCATTTGTCCTAAATAAAAATTAATGAATTTAATGTCATTTACTCTACATAAAAATGAATGAAACATGGCTTTACTTTAAGGCAACACTAGCAATTTCTGTACTATCAATAACAATCAAGAAGAAAGTTGAAGCTAATGGGGAAGAAGGGGAAAAAAAGCAGCAAAGGAGCATCTTGCCCAGGGTACCACGTAGTCTAGTTCTGACTAAGACCAGCAATCCAAAACCTTCTGTGGTAAGAAAAGGGCTGTAACAAATCTTTGTCTCCACCAGCTCCTTACTCTTTCAAACCTTCCTGCTAAGGCAATACAAGAACAGTTCTGTTAGATGAACAATTGCTTTCCTTTGTTCCCAGCTGCTGATGCTGTAAAAATAATTGCAGGATTAGGAAGGAAGCAATTGAGCTGTCTACTGATTTTCAATCCTCCTGTAATGTCTTTGATGTTTACCTCCTGTCATAAGACGATGTCTTTCAGATAGACAATTAGCCACATTATGGCTCTGATAAACGCAGAGGGAGAAGACCTCACCTCTACGTTTCACTCCTAAGATGAATTTACTGACACCATTTGGGTGCTACAGGTCCTCATCCCAACTAAATTGCTAGAGGCCATTAAACACTTTGCTGGCTGCAAGCTTTAAACAGAAACTTGCTTTATGTCATTAAACTTTCTTTTTCCAGCAAAAAGTGTATTGCTGCTTTGTCATTAATTTCCTTAGAAAGTTTTTTTTTTTACAAAAACCCTTACATATAGGCATAATGATTTCAGCATGTGAACTTTTGTGTCATTTTTCCAGCAAAGATTATTAGGTAGGTTTGTTTATTTTATTATGTTATTGTATATCCCACCTTTTTAAATATGTAACTCAAGGCGGTGAACATACCTAATAGTGCTGCCTCCTATCTTCTCCACAGACTATTTAAAATGCAGTCACTCTTGAATTATTGATTGGGGAGCGACTGGCCCAAAGTGACCCAGGGAGTTTCCATGGCTAAGGATAGATCTGAACCTGGCTTTCTCCCTAATCCAGCATGACACCATACTGGTTCTGCTATACTGCAATCCAGCTATTGCCAAAGGCTGTAACTAGTGTGGCAGCTGTTTGCACTGAGTCACTATTCCCAGGAGATTTTAGTTGCTCAATAATGTTAGTGCAATATCTTAATTCAGCATTTAATCCAAAATCATTTTAAGTGAAAATGTATGCTTCTGCTCTGCAATAAACCTGAAATGAAATCCAACATACTGGAAATGATGGGACCACAGTTTAATTAGCAGGGAAACCTGCTAATTCTTGCCAACCTTTGTTATCTTACAATAAATATCTCAAAATCTAGATTAATATGCCAGTTTTAAATGTTCTGTAGAAATGGTACATCAAGCAGTTAAAAAAAAAGTGTGAATTACCTCCACAAGCACTGGAATTAAAGACTACAATTTTTAATAAATGTTTAGCCAAGTACACAGATTTGCTATTTTTGTAGTTTAAGAAATTCTTAGGTACTGAAGATGTGCAGTAATGTTGTATGAGCAAAATACCTTATACGAATTCTGAAGAGGAAATGTGACAAACACAGTTCACTCTACAAAATATCTTTCCCATGGAATGGCTTTTCCCAACCTGATACCTCCAGAGGCATTGGGATTACATTTCTCAGAATTCTCAGCCATTATGGCAGCTCCAAGAAAATCATTCTGCAGGCCTGTGTTGTAGTTTGTTACTGAATTGTATATACTATAATCCTGGTAAATGTGACTAGTGACACAGTCTGTGTACTACTGAAAAGTAATGGGCCAAATTCAACAGACAACATAATCCTAGGAGAAGCATGACAATCCATAAAGGCAGTCCCCACCTAGATCATGCATAAAAGGACCTGCCATGAATCAAATTTTTGGGTGAAGGAAGCAAGTTATGATTACGCCCCCCCCCCAAAAAAAAAATCTTGGCAAAACACAGAGTACATGCTGTTAGTGCTTTTATTACAAATGTATGTAATAGTCATAAATATAGAAAGGTGTGGTACATTAATTGGAAAATAAAGGCAGAGATCAGTTTTAGGAAACAAGATAAAATGACACTGAATTTTTTTCCAACTAAAGGGAATAATTAGCATATATTGTGTCTTTAAATATAAATGTGTGGCTCATCTCAACATTGTGAGAGAGGCAGATAGGTACATCTTAGAATGAACTAAAATTTTCTCCATCATGTTGCTCTACAGATGGCCATGTTTGCTGGGCATGAAGGGAGCATTGTAGTCTAACACATACATTTATTTATACATGCATATATGTTTATATGCTGCCTTCTTACGAACACATCTGGAGGTCATAAGGTTAGAAAAGCTGATACTAGAATATGTAGCTATTCTCTATAATAATGTTATTTCCTGGAAAAAAAATAGAAATGTTTTTTCTGAATAATTTTTCACTTGGCTACTGAAAAAACAAGCTCTAGCCCATTTTAGCTGCTCGAGGTCTTGTTCAGGCAAGTCATCTCTCTTCCTTCCTAAGACTTGTGTTGGTTTTATTTAATCAGATTACAAGACCTCCCCTAGTTTTCCTATATGAAATGTATTATGCTAAAAACTGAAAAGGTTCTGCTAATGCCATTTTGTTTGTAAAGGAGGAAATAAAAGACTAACCATTTAATCATGCTGTGCAACAACCCCAGTCTGAGAGTTTTAAGAGCTGTAATCCTTTTTCTCTTCAATCCTCCAGAAAGTGTTAAATCATAAACACATGAGCCCTGGTCTGTTCCTATCCAAATAAGCAGGAAACAGTTGTTTTCAAGGGGGGCTTTAAAGAATTAAGTAAGATGCAGAACATATAAACTTTGGATTTTCATGATTCTAAAACACCATTGCTTCAGACTAGAAAGAGCACTTCCTTAATACCCTTAAATGAATATAGGTATCCCATAATGTGGAAAAGTCCCATGTACTCAACTTCATAAATCAAAATACTGTACTCTCAAGCCAATTTATAAAATGGAAACTTTGAGCATAGTTATATGGAGGATGGTCATATGCATTTAAATTAAACACATATATAAGTAGATGTGCTTGGATTGCATCTCTCTTCATTTCTCCTTAAATTTTCAGGTCCTTTCCCTTTCTCCTTTCTTCACCCACACTTCTGAAAAAAAATAATTTGAAAGTATCTAGACTAGAATAGTAATTAGGGATTTTAATAAAATGCTATCATCACGCTAAAGATATTCAGCTTTCAGTGACATTTGTTTTTATAAATGGAAATATACCCACATACTTTATCCAATCAACTCCCCCTAATTCTATGTTCTGAAAATTCACTCTTCTGTTACTAGTTTAGTTTATTAAATTTGTTATAGCCACCCACTCCATTAGAAACAGGGTGGCTTACAGAATCCAAAAAACAATTTTAAAAAATTAAGCACACCTAAACAAGCAGGCCAGACTAAAGCAATCAAAACAATAAACCATATAAATATGACTGGAGCCCCCAAAATGCATCAATAAACACAATAACTGCAGGCCTGGTAACAGAGGCAGGTTTAAGGGGTTTCTGGAATCCCAGGAGAGTGAGTGCCATTTGTATCTCTAGGGGGATGCTGTTCCAGAGGGCAGGGGCAGTGACAGAGAAGGCACGCTTCCTCAGTTGCACAAGATGGCAGTTTTTAATAGAAGGAGCCTGGAACACACCCACTCTGTGTGAACGTACTAGGCGGCAGAAACAATAACTGGTTTAATAGAATAATACCTGTTCTGTGAGGGATGCACTGGCTGCCAGTGGGCTTCCAGGCTCAATACAAAGTCGTGGTGATTGACTACAAAGCTTTATATGATGTGGGTGTCCATCACCTTTAGGACCACCTGTTCCAGCTGGAACTGCCAACTGAACATAATCAAGTCAGGAGGGGGCACTGTTGATATCCATTTCCTGTGAGATCAAGGGGAACTATGATGGTCTTGTCAATAGCAGTCCTTCAATGGGAAATAACTTGCCCCTGAGGTTGCGATGCCTGAACCCTTCTGACATTTAAAAAGGCCTAACATGTTATATAAAACAAGCACATTCATTCTGTGATGTCCTCAGGGTAAATTCTGGAGATAAAGGTAAGACCCACAACATACAGATAAAATGGCTATTTCATTTTTATAATCTTATTTTCTTCCCTTAATTTTAAAAAAGTGTTCCAACATTTATATGTCTTGAAAGCTTACATCCATTTTAAATGCTAACTAATTCGTTTAAATCACATTTCTTATTCTTAGCTAAGTATCTTAGGCAACCTATGTTAAAAGTAAGCATTTTTGTTCAAACAAAAGAGATGGAAGGAAATGTCTTTTCCCAAATGTCTTTTGATTTCTATAGTTTTGTTAATCTGAACTGCAGTCAGAAATAGATTTGAAAGGAGGAGATCATATAGTTCAACCTCCTGCTCCACGTAGCATCTACAATATAGGAGCAACATTTCTGATATATGGCTATATAGCTTCTGCTTAAAATCCACCTCCACCTGGAAGTCTCCTCATTTCAAGAATTAGGCAGAGCCCTAAGAACCCATAAACCTGGGGCCTATAGAGGAGGTTGTATTGGGTTCTCCTCTGCAGTGCCCAGGACTGCAATAACCAAGTTTGATCCAGAAACCAGCCAAGCTCCTGAGATCACCAATGGCATAGGTTTCAGAATCCAAAGGCTGAGAATTGTAGGAACACCCAGTTGCAAGGGAAGGCTCTTGAAGAGTCTGTATGGCCGCAGTGATTATACTGTAGTCTCTTTCAACAGTTTTCTTAAGAAACAGCTGCTGATGCTGGAATAAGGCTGTAAAAACAAGGGCATTGTTCAGAATAGACCACTGCTGAAACATTATCCATCCATCCATCCATCCATCCATCCATCCATCCTCTCTCTCTCTTATCATCTTATTGGTACAGTCTACTTACCAAGCGTAACTTGAATCTCTTTGGGCCTATCCCCTATATTATGGGTAGCCAATCCACAGCTGACATGTATCTTCCCAGCACCCCATCTGCATACCCCAAAGAGGTGAATGTCTTGGAAACTTTGTTTTAGGAAGGGCTTGGAATTATTAAATAGGCAGGAAAATGTAGGAGGGAGAAATCCAGCAACACAGTAGTAGTGGGGGAAGAAATTTTGTTACCTAAGATAAGCCCTATTACACTTGATGGGAATTCATTTTGCATAGATGCATATAGGATTATGTTATCAATTCACTGCAGAATAGAAAAGGTTGGGTACTACCCAACAGGAAAGTTCAGCACAATTTAGTGAAAGCCCCAACCTGCTTAGAAGATCATCTACTTGCTTTCCTGAAAAATCTGAGTATGTTGGTTCATTTTTTCAGCAAAAACTAACACCCTCGTTTCACTGCATAATCAATAAACCAACTTCTTCAGGAGCTAACTAAGTCCAAAATTCCTCACTGTCTAGCAAAAGGTACACAAATTCCTGGGGGTGGGGCTCAGAGGGAACTAAATGAAGCTATAGACTGCAGTCTAGTAAAGCTTTGTTTCAGCTCCCTCAGCCGCAATCTTGGAGGCCCATAGCCACCCTCAAGCAGACACTGAGCTTGCCAGTTTTGCTGAATGCATGCTACAGGTGACCTTCCCTCATCAGACCTGGGAACAACCTGTCCTTACCTGCACTGTCTATACCTGAAGACATGTGACCTCTGCTGCTGGTGAATAACACTGTCTAACCCAAAGGCATCTTCAATTAGCTTCCTTCATATTCATGTTGACACTATTATCAACCTATTGTTTCTGGATTTTGTACAACTACATAAACTTTTATCATGCCAGCCACTGCATTGGCGACATATCATTGTGAATTCTTATTACTGTACTATAATTATTAAAACTGCAAATATCAGATTAGTATTACTATTGTTCATTATATCCCTTTCTGCTGAACTTTAATTAGTATTTATGGTTTTAGCATTGGGCGTGGTTGTGTTTTATGGACACAGTGTATCAAGTGTTCGCATTAATATGAATAGTTGTCAATGATTTTATGTCAGTTTGGAAATTACTGGAGTCAGTGATGAATAAATAAATTCAGCAAATAAACATTTGGCTCCTGTTGAGATCCCTTCTGCATGAGTGGTCCAGAAGATACTGTACTATTATATCTTTATACAGAGATATTATTTCACCTTCTTTATCCAACAAAAATTCACTCTGACAAACTTTTTCAATTATAGACACACTCATGCACAAACTAAGGAGAAATTTCATAATCACAACATTAAATAATATACCCTTAGCAATCATCTTGGTCTAAAAGCATATACATCATAGTTTCCAAATTTTTCCAGACTTGATTGCTTGTTGGAGGTCCCCACCTAACATGAGGTGCAATCAGATGGTCTCAGAAGCTTGGCCACTACTCTTATGATCATCTGAAGATTTGTAAAGAGCTGGCTGACTCAGAAGGCCTTCACAGACACTTGTTGGCACAAATTTAGGTTTTTTTTATGTTCAATATATTTATTATTAACAGGCTGAAGTTAGGTTGGGTTTAAGTCCATGTTTAATCAAATCCAGCTTAGTAAAGAACTAAAATAAATACACACACATGCATAATACACATGCAAACATAAATACACATACCCAACAAGAAACAAAGAAATGGAGTATGTATTCAGAATGAGCTAAAGCTGGTAAAGGATGTTAAGAACAGCCAATGGGGCTTTTCCAGCTATGTTCAAACTAATGGGAAAAGAAAATAATCAACAAAACTCCTTTTCAATGAAGATAGCAAAATGCTAATAGTAATGAAGAAAAGGTATAACTATGAAAATCACATTTTGTCCCAGCCTTCAAAAGGATAATGTGTACCACCAGACAATTATTATTAGTAGGATTGATATTGACAGAAATATGATCAAAGGTCTTCAGCAAAGGATCGTTACCTTGTCGTGGTGCTGGAGCTTGAGCACCTCAATGATGCCATGAGCTAAACCGTGAAGGGCCACCCAAGACGGGAAGGTCATGACAGAGAGGTCAGACTAAATGCGATCCCTGGGGAAGGTAATGGCAACCCACCCCAGTATTCTTGCCGTGAAAACTAAATGGATCAGTACAACCAGAGATATGTCGGTATACCATCGGAAGATGAGACCCCCAGGTCGGAAGATGGTCAAAATGCTACTGGGGAGGAACAGAGGATGAGCTCAACTAGCCCCAGACGTGATGACGCAGCTAGCTCAAAGCCGAAAGGACGGCTAGCGGCCGACGGTGCTGGTGGTGAACGGCGAATCCGATGTTCTAAGGATCAACACACCATCGGAACCTGGAATGTAAGATCTATGAGCCAGGGCAAATTGGATGTGGTTATTGGTGAGATGTCAAGATTAAAGATAGACATTCTGGGCGTCAGTGAACTGAAATGGACTGGAATGGGCCACTTCACATCAAATGACCACCAGATCTACTACTGCGGACAAGAGGACCACAGAAGAAATGGAGTAGCCTTCATAATTAATAGTAAAGTGGCTAAAGCAGTGCTTGGATACAACCCAAAAAATGATAGAATGATCTCAATTCGAATTCAGGGCAAGCCATCTAACATCACAGTGATCCAAATATACGCCCCAACCACAAATGCTGAAGAAGCTGAAGTAGAGCAGTTCTATGAGGATCTGCAGCACCTACTGGACAACACGCCTAAAAGAGATGTTATTTTCATCACAGGAGACTGGAATGCTAAGGTGGGCAGTCAAATGACACCTCGAATTACAGGTAAGTATGGCCTGGGAGAACAAAACGAAGCAGGACACAGGCTGATAGAATTTTGCCAAGACAATTCACTCTGCATAACAAACACTCTCTTCCAACAACCTAAGAGACGGCTTTATACATGGACTTCACCAGATGGACAACATCGAAATCAGATTGATTACATCCTTTGCAGCCAAAGGTGGCGGACATCTGTACAGTCGGTAAAAACAAGGCCTGGAGCTGACTGTAGTTCAGATCACGAACTTCTTCTTGCACAATTTAGGATCAGACTCAAGAGATTAGGGAAGACCCACAGATCAGCTAGATATGAGCTCACTAATATTCCTAAGGAATATGCAGTGGAGGTGAAGAACAGATTTAAGGGACTGGACTTAGTAGATAGGGTCCCAGAAGAACTCTGGACAGAAGTTGGCAGCATTGTTCAGGAGGCGGCAACAAAATACATCCCAAAGAAAGAGAAAACCAAGAAGGCAAAATGGCTGTCTGCTGAGACACTAGAAGTAGCCCAAGAAAGAAGGAAAGCAAAAGGCAACAGTGATAGGGGGAGATATGCCCAATTAAATGCAAAATTCCAGAGGTTAGCCAGAAGAGATAAGGAATTATTTTTAAACAAGCAATGCGCGGAAGTGGAAGAAGACAATAGAATAGGAAGGACAAGAGACCTCTTCCAGAAAATTAGAAACATTGGAGGTAAATTCCAGGCAAAAATGGGTATGATCAAAAACAAAGATGGCAAGGACCTAACAGAAGAAGAAGAGATCAAGAAAAGGTGGCAAGAATATACAGAAGACCTGTATAGGAAGGATAACAATATCGGGGATAGCTTTGACAGTGTGGTCGGTGAGCTAGAGCCAGACATCCTGAAGAGTGAGGTTGAGTGGGCCTTAAGAAGCATTGCTAATAACAAGGCAACAGGAGACGACGGCATCCCAGCTGAACTGTTCAAAATCTTGCAAGATGATGCTGTCAAGGTAATGCATGCTATATGCCAGCAAATTTGGAAAACACAAGAATGGCCATCAGACTGGAAAAAATCAACTTATATCCCCATACCAAAAAAGGGAAACACTAAAGAATGTTCAAACTATCGAACAGTGGCACTCATTTCACATGCCAGTAAGGTAATGCTCAAGATCCTGCAAGGTAGACTTCAGCAGTTCATGGAGCGAGAATTGCCAGACGTACAAGCTGGGTTTAGAAAAGGCAGAGGAACTAGAGACCAAATTGCCAATATCCGCTGGATAATGGAAAAAGCCAGGGAGTTTCAGAAAAACATCTATTTCTGTTTTATTGACTATTCTAAAGCCTTTGACTGTGTGGACCATAACAAATTGTGGCAAGTTCTTAGTGGTATGGGGATACCAAGTCATCTTGTATGCCTCCTGAAGAATCTGTATAACGACCAAGTAGCAACAGTAAGAACAGACCACGGAACAACAGACTGGTTTAAGATTGGGAAAGGAGTACGGCAGGGCTGTATACTCTCACCCTACCTATTCAACTTGTATGCAGAACACATCATGCGACAAGCTGGCCTTGAGGAATCCAAGGCTGGAGTTAAAATTGCTGGAAGAAACATTAACAATCTCAGATATGCAGATGATACCACTTTGATGGCTGAAAGTGAAGAGGAACTGAGGAGCCTTATGATGAAGGTGAAAGAAGAAAGTGCAAAAGCTGGTTTGCAGCTAAACCTCAAAAAAACCAAGATTATGGCAACCAGCTTGATTGATAACTGGCAAATAGAGGGAGAAAATGTAGAAGCAGTGAAAGACTTTGTATTCCTAGGTGCAAAGATTACTGCAGATGCTGACTGCAGTCAGGAAATCAGAAGACGCTTAATCCTTGGAAGAAGAGCAATGACAAATCTCGATAAAATAGTTAAGAGCAGAGACATCACACTGACAACAAAGGCCCGCATAGTTAAAGCAATGGTGTTCCCTGTAGTAACATATGGCTGCGAGAGCTGGACCATAAGGAAGGCTGAGCGAAGGAAGATCGATGCTTTTGAACTGTGGTGTTGGAGGAAAATTCTGAGAGTGCCTTGGACTGCAAGAAGATCCAACCAGTCCATCCTCCAGGAAATAAAGCCAGACTGCTCACTTGAGGGAATGATATTAAAGGCAAAACTGAAATACTTTGGCCACATAATGAGAAGACAGGACACCCTGGAGAAGATGCTGATGGTAGGGAGAGTGGAAGGCAAAAGGAAGAGGGGCCGACCAAGGGCAAGATGGATGGATGATATTCTAGAGGTGACGGACTCGTCCCTGGGGGAGCTGGGGGTGTTGACGACCGACAGGAAGCTCTGGCGTGGGCTGGTCCATGAAGTCACGAAGAGTCGGAAGCGACTAAACGAATAAACAACAAACATGATCAAAGGTAAGTGAGTTTAACTTTCTGGGAGTAAATAAACTGAATTGCATTATAGGGTACTGAAAGAACTTCCTCATGGTCTGGCTGAACCTTTATGTACTATCTTTGAGAAATCCTGGAAAATAGCTGAAGAAAGCAAATGTCCCTACTTTCAAAAAGTGGGGGGGAAAGGATGCAGAGAACTGTAGATCAGAGACATTTATACCTGGGGAGATTCTATAACAGATCATAAAACAATTGATTTGTCAAGAACAAGCCTTGTCAGATTCATCTTTATCTCAGTTTTTGATTGAGCAACTACTTTAGTAAATTTTGGGAATTCTGTAGACATTGTGTATCTTGAGTTTAGCAAAACTTTTAACAAAATTGTCCATATTGTTCTAATAAGTGAGCTCCTTAAGTTTTCCAGTCTACCCTGATTCCCGAGAGTCAGGGCAGAAAAGCCCAATCCAACCAGCTGTCAGCCTCATGAGCCAACATCACCTGAATAGCAGACCAGGGATACCATGACCAGGAGCAGATGAGGGCAGATTCAGATAACGAGGAGGCACATCCTGGTAGGGTACCTAGGCCCAGGACATGCCAACAATTTCAAAGACAAAGCAAAGGTGAATCTGCTCAGTTATTCAGGAAGCAAGGATGACTATGCCCCTAAATGCGCTTCATCCGCAGCTGGGGCTACTTAGTAGCCTCCAAGGCTTTGCTCTCCATTGGAAACAACTCTCTACTGCTGGACCTGTATTCCTATATCTTTACCCTGCTCTCAGACTCTAGGCTTTATGGCTTGACCACCTCATGGAACTCTCTAGCTTTTGAATCCTAGACTGAAAGAGCACTTTTGTTTCTCTCCCTTTGCCTTGCCCTGTTTTCTGAGACCTATGTATCAGTGGCTGCCTGCCTTCTAGCACTTTCCCTTGTCTCTTACAGCTATGGATTCTGATAATCTCTAAATCCTTGAACTCTCAGCGTCAACCCATATTGGCAATGCCAGCACTGCACCCTGGCTGTTAGGCAAATTCTCACCTTCCATGTATTTCTCCTGTGACTTGTATGTCACTGCTCAGCTGATCTTTGTATTTACCTTCATAGCTGGCTGAATTACAATACTATCATTAAACCAAGTTCAACTTGCTACTGTATGATTGATCAGCCTAGAACAGCCCTTCAAATGTGGCTAGATAGAATGAAAATTAAGTGGATACATGGATAGCATTAAAATTGAAGAGTCCTGATCAATATTTACTCATGAAACTGAAGATAGTATCAAGTGGGGTTCACTAGTGAGCCCTGGGATTCGACATTTTTATTAATGATCTGAATAAACAGATAGAAGAAATCTGCAGATGATAAGAAATTGGATCAGATGACTAATAGTTTAGAAGCAGTAAAAATATAAAACAATTTTGATAGGCTAGAGAAATGGCCTTCAACCTACAGAATGAACTTTAACAGTCAGATGCAAAGCTGTTCAATTAGGAAACAGAAATTATCTGTACAGATATAGAATGAAGAACACTTGGATTGGCAATAGTACTTGCAGAAAAGATCCTGGAAGAGCAATTGAACTCAAACTGAATCTGAGTCAGAAGTATGATGTTGGCTGCCACAACAGAAGTATTTTCCAAATCACAGGAAGGAGTAATTCCATTTCATTCTATATTGGACAGACCCCACTTCAACTATTGTGGCCAGTTCTAGGCCCAGCAGTTCAAAAAGGTTTCAGGGAAAGGCAGTGATGATGATCAAGGAATTTGAAACTACGTAAGTCCTGTGAAAAGAAACTGAAGGAACTGCAAATGTTTTTTCTTGAGATGACTTGGAACAGATTCAAGTTACAGGAAATCTCTGACTACTTAAAAAAAAAAACTTCCTAACAATAAAAGCAGAACTAATTATCCAGAAAGGTGATAGCTTCCCCTTCATTAGATGTGAAGAAAAGACTAGAGAGCCATCTGTTGGGAATGTTTTAATTTATATTCCTGTATGAAGCAGTATTTTGGACTTGATGTTCTAAACAGCCCCTCTAACTCTGTGATTCTAGGCTTGCCTACCAAAGAAAGAACACCTTGCTGCCATGTGACTTACTTCCATGAAAATTAGTGACTAAAGTTTTTTGCCTATAAGTGGATGTGGGTTTCGTAAAGGAATTTACAGCTAATCTTGGGGATAGGAAAAAAAATGAGCAAGCCTTTAAGGAAAGAAAGAATCAGTGAGCTTTTAAGAGGAACTTGCAGAAAAGATTATACAGTCTTGAGAAAGACAGAAGCATGAGAAAGCTGCTCCTTGATTTTGTTTAGCATTAGAAGGAAGAGGCAGAAACTTAAGACAAGGTTTCAGAATTCTGTTATTCTACTTTACTACTATAAAAACCATTCCTGGAATCCTTGCCCTGCTTGTTTCTCAATCTGGCCTGCCTGGCAGGTTTAAACTCTCAGTGGGATTGATTAGTCAGGTTTACATCCCACATTTCCTCCAAGACTCAAGGAGGCTTACATAGGGATCTCCCTTAATTTTAATCCCCAAACAACAATTCTGCAAGATTGGTTGGCTGAGAGTTACTGGCCCAGTGACTGATACTACAACTCATCTATTTATTCTCTGGCTTTCTGCATCTGACCATGGTCCTTCTAACTCTCAGTGTGGAGGTTGCTGTGGACTGGCTGGGGGACCTTCACAGACTATAGCTGCAGAATAATTACTTTAACCATTATATGACACTGGTTTATTAACAGTGCTGTAAATATGGCAATCAGATTGGGAAATAAGCCAAGATAGGAGGGTTGAATGTAATGCCTCGTTGTACATAACTTTAGATTAAACAGAGATAATATAATACATAAAAATGAAAATAATCCTTGAAATGAACTCTTTGTTAACTATATTTACTTCTCCACTTAATCATCACCATTTACTACACACTTCTGCCAACGATGGATAAGCTTCTTAAAGACATTATAAAAGAACTCCACACTTTGTCTCTTTAATCAGATCCTGTCATCCTTTCTACCTCTTCATGTGAGCCAAACAGAAGCCCACAAAGATATTCCTTCAATTTTGAGAAAAGGTGGAAGTTGTATAGTGTCGTCTGAAGTGTATGGAGGATGGAATGAGACAGTGAGATCTGGCTTCACAATTGTCTCTTGGATGACTCATGAGGTATGAGGCTTAGCTTTGTTGTGTTGCACCAGAATTTCCTTCTTGTGCTTCTGTTTAATTATTGTTTCAAAGTTTTGAGTGTCACAGTGTAGTGCTCTGAGTTGATAGCAGTGCCAGGATCAAGAGTTTTCCTGCCAAAATTATTTTTTCACAAGTGAAGCTTTGTGATGATATTCTATGGACTGATACTTCATTTCTGGGTCATAATAATGAACCCATATTTCATCAGCTGTCAAAACACTGTGAAGAAATTCCTTACCTTCATTGTTATTGCATGACAACAATTGCTGGAAAATTTCAACTCTTGAAGTTTTCATTTCTGCTGTCAGCCTGCAAGGAACCCATCTTGTACAAACCTTCTAATATTGAAGAACATCAATAGTGTGATCCAACCATTCCTGTGAAATGTCAAGCATATCAGCAATTTCCCTTTAAGTGACCTGCTGATTGTCCTTAATCAGTTCATCAACCTTTCTCATGTGAAACTTCTCAGTTGCTGATACAGTTTGTCCATTTTGTTCTTGTGCACACAAATCTACTCTTTGTGGTTCATCATTTTTACATATTTTGGCTTAGCAATACACAGTACTCATGTCAATACAGTTATCCACATAAACAACCTCTATTCAGTAATGAATTCCAACTGGAGAATTTTTTCAGCAATCAAAAATTCAATCACGGCACATAGCTTAAAACACACTAATAAGTACTCTCTTGTCAACACTTCCATTTTATGAATAATATCAACACATTTTCTTACAGCAACTTCCCTTCAAGTGAAGTTAAATAATAGATCTTCCATTTAACAGACCTCCATTTAGTGGATTTGGCTTTAATGGACAATATCTGCAGAAAAGAGGTATGCCATAGTCAGACAGCAGCAGCTAATGGAGAAAGGGAAGATACTGGGAAGATTGGGGGATAGGCAGGCCAGTTATATGCTGTGCTGGGAGCTATGCAGGAGAGGTAGGGAAAGAAGGGGGATGCATGCCAGTCCTTACCTACTTATTGGGTACCTACTTTTACCCTATTCGTTGCTACAGGGGAAGGAACACCCTTGTTTTAAAGGATGTTCCTTCCCCTGTATTAGTCTAGTAAACTGTGGGTTTGCTGTGACTGAAAGTTTGACAATCTTTTTTTTTAAGCACCTCCAAATCAGATGGATTGCTTTATCTTTTCTAACTGTTTGGCATAATTGTGTGCTTCCTGTCACATCTGAAGGGAAGATATCAGTATGCAGCATAGGGATTAAAAAGACAATCATTCTATGCTCCTCAGCTCTGTTCCCCACATATTTCCATATACATTCTTTCAATCTCATATATGAAATTTAATCAACAGGCTCAGATCTATGAGAACTAAGACTGAGCACCAAGAGTTAGCATTCTTTGGAACATGCCAAAATAGACAGACCTTCAGGGATTCTGTTGCTGACTTCCATTGTTTCCTGACCCCACCATGTTTCCTGCATGAGACTGCCGCCTATTCATCTCCCCATTCACATATACAGAGGCTTAGGTGGGGAGATGGAGCATTATTCTCTTCCTTTCATTGCTCTTTATCTCCTAGGCTAGTTGGAAGTATTAGGCCTATAGTATCAATGAATGGACAGTTGTGATAGTAGAAAGAAGGAGAATGGCCCATTTAGAAAGGGAGGGAACAGCACTGAGAACATTTTACTTGAGGGCTCTTCAAAATCTGGAATTAATACTGAGAACTGATCTTTTTCTGTGCCATAAAAATCTTTCACAAATAGCGCCTTTGTAACATGATATCTAGCCATCAAAAATAAAAACTAGAAAATCTATATTTTCTTAAATAAATTTCATGGTAGAAAGAAAGGTTTTAAATTGTGCCTATAATATTTCTCTTAAAATGTGCACAAAAAAGGCTGCAAGGCCCCTTATTGTTAAGGGCACAACTTGTATTTTCAACTGCTTGTAATTTGCAGCCCTTTCTTTAGTTGTACTTACATATTTGCCTTGTTCCCTAATATATTATGGATGATGTCCTCTCCATTAACATATAATCACTGAAAAATTCAAAAAGCGAAAGGGTGTGGCTGAAAATTAAAGATCCTTTTGTTCTTTTCCATTCATTAGTCTTTCATGGAATAAAAATAGCTTCAATATAGCAGAATCCTGCAACAACTGAAATGTATCAGACTGCAATATAGGACCATCCAATCTTCTTAAAATATTCAAGGAAAAGCTACTTATAGTCCCACATTTCCAAAAGGTTCAGAGAACTGATGCTAGAAGGCAGTGCTTTTATGGAGAAACACCAGTGCTTTGGAACAGCCTTCGGATGGAGATCAGGCTAGCCCCCTTCTTGCTGGTTTTTAGGAAACTGTTAAAGACTTAACTATTTTGGAGAGTATTTTCTTAAGCTTATATATAAAACACCATATTTTACTCTTTTTCCTTTGTTGTCCTTATTTGTTGTCCTTATTTATGTTTATAAATAAATGTTTATTTTTATATAAATTATAAAATCATACTTTTTTATTTATGTTGTTTGTATAAACCCTGTTTGGGATTTTAATCAGACCATGGATGTTTTAACTGGTTTTATATTCTATGTGGAGACAGTATGATGTAGCTGCATCAGGCTAGAAACTGGGACACCGTGAGTTCTAGTCCCGCCTTCAGCCCGAAGCCATATTGGTGACCTTGGACCAGTCACGCTCTCTCAACCCTAGGAAGGAGGCAATGGCAAACCACTTCTGAAAAACCTTGCCAAGAAAACTGCAGGGACTTGTCCAGGCAGTTGCCAAGAATCGGACATGACTGAACAGATAAAAAAAAAATTCTATGTAAACTACCAAGAGTAATTTTGACTGCAGTGGTATAGAAATTGAGCAATAACTACAGAGGCAAAGATAACTAGGCATAGACTCTCATACTTTGGGCACATCGTCAGGAAAGACAGATTGCTTGAAAAGGACATCATGTCTGGTAAAGTCGGAAAAGAGGACCTTCAATGCGATGGACTGATACAATTACCGCAACAATGGATGCGAACATTGGAACAGTCAGGCATATGGTGCAAAACTGAACAGCATTTCGTTCTGTTATACATAGGGTCACCATGAGTCATAAACGACTCGACAGCAACTAACAACAACAAGTATATCTACCCAGGAATATTCTGTTATTTTCTCATCAATTAACAGGAATATGACAAGTGGAAACCTTGATTATGCAACAGCCTGAAATGAAAGTGAATTCCACCACCAATATACTCCATACAGAAATTAGTATATAGCTATTTAATCCTCTTTGTCTGTTTTACAATAATGGCATTATTTGCATTCTGAACTTAAGTCTTAATCAACTCTAATTTGCCAATATAGTGCTGTATTGTTTCGTTTGATACTGATGTGGTAAATTATTTCCATTCTGGATTTAAGCCAGAAAAAGGATTGCATTCTCTAGATTTTTTCCATGCTTTGAATACGTAATTGTAATCCAAATGATGCTATAGAGTTCCATTCATATTAGACAGCTTGAAATACAACAGTCCACACTGGGATCATGTTACTGACAATTGAAGCATGCGGTTGACCAAAACACATTCTTCCTCAACTTGTATTTAGGGAGAAAACAAAATGTGATCACCTTGCAAAGCTCTATGTTTTTAGGGGAACATTCTTAAAAACATTGCTTGAAAAGTCTGATTAAAGTACACTTAAGTAACCATAGCAGTTAACCATTAAAGTGCAGCAAAAAAATTGATATGTGCTGGACAGAAAAAGATTCTGGTAACAGAGACCAACATCCTTATAAATAAAGAAAGGTCTTAGAAAAAGTACCCAAGATTACTTGCCAAGAGGCAATGGGCCAAACAAAAGTACTATTTGTACATGAGCTTTGTACGGATGCTACATTACTAATAACACTCACTCTGTTTGAAAGGTTTTCTGAGCCAAGACAGGAATAAAGATGAGGAACTGTATGAAGGCAAAGTGGGTGCATCCCCCAAATTTTCTCATCAATTTTTATCACTTTGATAGCAGACTAAGCAGGCACATGAATTGTTTTCTCCATTATGGTGCAAAGGATACTGTTTTACTGGATTTGTGGTAATTATTTCCATAATTCAGCATATGAATTTTTTGCCTTTTTGGGGGAGTTGTTGATAATGAATAACTAGACACTCTTTGTAGAACACTTTAGATCAGTGTTTTTCAAACTTGGCAACTTTAAGATGCGTGGACTTCAGCTCCCAGAATTCCCCAGCCAGCATAGTTTAGATCAATCTTTATTACTATTAAGAATTTTTCCAAATCAGTGCATTAGTAACTCTTATTTTTAGGTCATTTTCCACATACTTTTTGAATTTCTTCTAACTGGGCAATGGGAGAGGAAGAGAGAAACGTAACGTGTTGCTCAGTTTGTCCCTTTGGGCTTCTTTGTTTTGCCAACTGACTTGTTCTTGGCATTTATCATGTATAGTGCAGTGCAATCTTGCCCATGCCAGTTTTCTCTCATTAGAGCACATGGCTAGTAGTTTGGGATGATACAGCCATAAGAGATCTTTAGTGATTTAAATTAAGAAGTACTGGCTTAGTGTTTAGTCGGAATGTCTGAAGGATCACAATTTCATGGCTAATTGAGTGATACTGGGAATTGTAGTTCAGTGACACTTGAAGCCATGTTTCCATATGGCTAGGATTAGGGAGCATGAAATTTCAGTTAGGTATGAAACTCACTGGTGATCTTCTGATTCTTCTGTTATGGCAGCCAGCCGGTTTCCCCCCTCACCTGTTAGGAAGTTTAACATTAAAAGTTTTTCACTGTTGTACTTAGACCAATTAATTCAGCATTTGTGAGTTCTGCAGATTCCAGCAGACACACTTTGGAAAACAGACTTGCGTTGTTTTGCTGATGCAATGGTTGACAAATATTCTTTCTACAGAAGAGATGGCTCTTCTGGATGATTTAAAATATTCTGTCAAATGTTCTTCAGGGGATGCCTTGAGAGAACCAAGGATTTTATACCCAACTGGGGTTCAAACTACCTCAACGGTTCTACATCTTTCAAGAACACACTCTTTTTCATGTCCTAGAAGAATATTCCAGTGGCATTTCCTAAAATTAGATTAACGAACAAATTAATGGAGGAAGATCAGATACAAGTCACTATTTAGCCATTCAGCTCACTTAAACATGTATTTGGAGAGAACAGGAATGTGTGTACATACCCATTTTTTAAAATTCTCACTGTTAATTTTTTATCATATCAAATGTTTAAAAAGAAAAAAATAGCTAATCCAATGTTAATAATACTTCATGCTATTTAAAGTCATTTAAAATGTCTTATAAAAAAGAAAAATGTAGTAATGATGGTAAAGACACTGCCTTATGATTACTGGGAATCTGGTGGGAAACCTAGAAAGCTTGCTAATTGCTAAAACAAAAATTGCTAAATTTCATTTCTGGAATTCAGGCTGGTCAGTTATACACTGACAAAGAATCTATCAATTACCATCTTTTTACTTTTATACTCAGTTATATAAATCTGATGTCTTTGCAACTGAATAACAAATTGTAAATTCATGGGGAACTATTGAAATAGAAGGTATTTCTCTGGAACATAAAGGCAACTTGGGCCAATCACAGAAATTACAAAGCAGTTTCATCAATGAAATTAGTGGAAGCTCCTGGTTCAGATGATTTTTTAATTTAATGGAATAGAACTTTTATAGATCTATTGGCACCTATATTATTACAGGTTTACAATGTGCCATATAATCTTATTAGATCTCTTTTTTTTATTCTATGAAGTGTATATGATAGTAATACTAAAACCAAAAACTCTACTAGATATGAAAGTCATAGACCAATTTCAATACCAAGATATTATTTAAGATGTTAGCCAGAAGTTTATAGGATGTAATACCAAGTATAATTTATCCAACTTAATCAGGATTTATTAAAAAACAGACAAGCATCTGATAACAGTTATTTAGTGACTGACATTTTGGAACAACAGCAGATAACTTGAATTTGCCTGTTTTAATCTCACTGGATGCTAGAAGGGCCTTTGATATGATGCAGATTAATTTTCTGGAGTGTGTTCTAGAAAGATTTAGTTTTCCACCACCATGTTTTATACCTCTGATTACAATTTGGTATTTTCATCCTACCATTGAGTGATCACAAATATATTTGTTTTTGTGTCTATTGATCAACTCAGTAGGGTTGCCCATTGTCCTCTTTAATTTTCAATCTGGTTCTTGAACTGTTGGCTTTTTAAAATTAGATAATCACAAGATATTACCAATGTGCTGTTGCAGTGGGCACCAAATACATACATTTCTTACAAGACATTTTGGGTATTTTGATATTTATTTAATAACTTTACCCAAACTTGTTGAAGTTGTGCAACATGGTTTATATCTAGGATATACTGTTACCTGGAAAAAGATCTAATCTGCTTCGTCTAGGATAAAAAATATCTACAGGTCAGTGTCAAAAGCTGCGTTTTACAATATGCCTGGATTGCTCGGGATATATTTCCCCCTTATATCTTAAAATATGTTGAATTATATCTAAATGCATACATATGATTGTATTGGATATAAATCAGTTAAAATAACCTTTGACCCTCTGGAGTAAGATTAATGTAATCAAATTGAATATTAAATTTAGAGTGATGTACACATTAAGAGGGATATTGCTGTTAATTCCATTTAGATATTTAATAAATAGTGATAAACTGTTGAGAAAGTTTTTATAGCAGGACAAGGCCTCTCAATTTACTTTGGCTAAATTGCCTAATGAAGATGGTGGCAATTTAATTTACCTTTATCAATGGGCTTTTTAACATCTATCGATACGTGGAATGAATACATATTACTTCCTGTGGGTTCATTTAGAAAGCCCATGTGTGACTCCTTTGAAATCCTGGAAAGTTTGTGGGTCAGTTTACAGAAGGAAAGTCTGAATTTCCCAGCTTTGGAAGCTGCTAAATATATTTAGATATTAACTGGGATGCAGTTAACCTTTAACCCATATTCACATGAGATAGTGACATTGTGGAATAATCCTAATTTGAAGATAGATGGAAGTGGAAATGTTTTATTGGAAGTCTTGGGCCAAGCAAGGGATTAATACCTTGAATTAATTGTTTGGTAAGGGCTATTTCAGAGAGCCAGTTTGGTGTAATGGTTAAGGCATCAGGCTAGAATCCAGGAGATCGTGAGTTCTAGTTCTGCCTTAGGCATAAAGCTAGCTGGGTGACATTGGGCCAGGCATTTTCTCTCAGCCCTAGGAAGGAGGCAATGGCAAACCACTTCCTTGGGGAAAAAACATAGTGGAGTTGTAAATGTGAGGCTGAATTATACTCCCAAAATATGGAATTTGACACTTGATGAAGGAATTTGGTTCTGTTGAGCCTGGGGTTTGCTTAAGAAAATTATTCTGTGTGGGTGGAAAGAAAACAACAATTCAGATGTGAAAGAGTGGATTTGAGAAATATGTTGGTCAATTTTTGAAATGTATATTCTAAAAATGAGCAGGTGGGGAAGTATGTTTTTATATTATCTGGATGTAACAATATATTAAAGGACTAAGATAGTTAATAATATATTAATACTGTATTATGGATCTTGCCTTTTCTTTTTTTAAGTTTTAGTTCATTTTAATCTATCTATCTACCTACCTATCATCCATCCATCCATCCATCCATCCCCCTCATGAACTGCTATGCTGCCTCATGAGGGTGGGTGGGGGGACGTCCTGGGAGGGATGAGTGAAGAATGCTAGGACTATATGCCAAGAGTATATGCTTCCAGCAGGGTCATCAAGGTGTGAAGGTCATCCCACTTGCCCAGCTAAAGCAAGAAGGCACCTATATTAGGCAGCATTGATACAGGAAGATGCTTCATTATATATTGTGCAGGAGAAAGCAATGATAAACCAGTCCCTACATTTTACCAAGAAAACCACATGGAAAGCACAGATAACAGCCTGTGTTAAGTACTACCTCATGAGTGGCAAAAAGTACTACAAGTTCAACTAAACTAAAAAACTAAGACAAATATCCTCACTTTATCAATACTGAGAAATTTCAAGTTCTATTTATTAAAACGTGCATGCCATCATTCAATAATAAAAATCAGTTTAACATGAGAGTTTAAGATGGCTGTCCTTTACACTTGTGCTTCAAAACTCAAAAAAAATATTTTAGTATGTCCGCTCTAAATTCTGCACAACACATAATGACTTGGTTCAGTTTCATATACTACAGATTAGGCTTAATTATTCACAGTGCCTCACAGTACAGGAACTTCCAGCAGAACATGGCATTCATGTATTAGAATATAGTGGCCAGACTCTAGCTTTACAGAGTTTTTAAAATAAACCTACTTCCCATTCACAACTGCCTGAAATTATTTTCTCTATGAAGTGATTGGCAATGGTGGTACTCCTCTCTCCTTGTGTGGATAAACGGATATATAAAGTGTGGGCCCAGTTGATAAACACTTTGTAGATGCATAATTACTTGACTGTGAATGACTTACTAGCTAGTTTGGGTGGGACAACTCACCAAATCTGCTGCTACTGTAGGGAAAATATTTCTTATCTTATATCCACCTGCAGTGCATAGTCATAGATGGTCAGTCAAATGGGAAGCTATCATATCTGATCACCTCCCAGCCACTGCAAAGGGCACCAAGATGCTGTTAATTCTTATAGATTTTTTAAAAAACTTTTGCCAAAAAATAAAAAAAAACAAGAAAAAGAGAAAACAATCTAGTGGTTCAGCTGAGGATATCCCTAGTACAGACAGCAGTGGTGGAGCTTTGTCAACTCCCTGCTCCTTTCTTCCCAAGTTTTAGCTCCCTTAACCCATCTATAGATCAATTGCTGGCAATAATAGACAATAGTTGTACACTTTTTTTTTTAACAGAGTTGAAAAGAACTTTTTAAAATTGTCCTTAACTTCTGGGATGCCACTATCTGTGGCACACTGTTTAGGGAAAGGAGACAAATTTGCATATAAAGTAAGAAAGATTAGTATTGTGGATGTTATAATTATATAATTATAATTTCAGATATTGTATTCCCTGGCATCCTCAATATATATTTAGACTGCAAGTCCTAGGTAGCTATATAACTCTCTTCCTCATTTCAAAATTAATGAACGGATGCATTCACCAAGGGAATAGTTTTACCCTCACTTATTGTTGAGATATATAAGATTTTATCTGGTCACTTGGACTTCAGCATAACATAAAACTACTACCCTACTTTACAAAAATATGAAAAAGACTCAGAAGCTGGTACTGTAATTTTAATCCAACTCCATAACACCAAAACTGGAGGATAAGTATGATAGCATCCAACACACACAAATACTTTCTTTGTATTTAAGCATCTCAGTCGCTGTCTTATCTTTCTGGCAGATTTTAGTTTTCTGTCCATTAAGTACTCAAGTGTAAGCACTGCATAAGAAAGACACAGTCGCTTGTCACTGAAAATTATGACCCTTAAGGAAGATTTCATTGTTCATATTTCAAGCACTGCACAGGACTATAAACTTAAGATACACAGTTGCAAATTGTTTGCTTGATATTTTCAAATATCAAGCAAATATTTTTATATATTAAAAAAGTCCGTATTTTAAGAAGTAAAATGATCAGTCAAAAAGTAAATAAGTTTTCATGGATATGAAAATTATGGAAAGAGAAGCTATTCCATTTGAAACCAAGAATACCAAAGCAGTGGACCTCCAATGCAGAAAGCTCTCAGTCCCAGTTCAAATCTTCACTTTTGCCGTGAACTCATTAGGCACACTATTCTCTTAGCCTCAGTTCCCAACAACTCTGCAATTGTTTCTGACTCCACCAGCATGGTTGTTGTTGTAAGGACAGAAATGAAGGATGTTCCTTTTCACCAAGTCAGATCATTAGTTTATCTAGCCTTGTACTGTTGATAGTCATTGACAGCAACTCTGTAGTTTCAGGCAGGGCTTTTTCCCAGCCTTAGATTGACTCTGGGATAGTCTACAAGCAAGCTACTGAAACCCAGCTCTTACATTACTACAACCAGATAATTTAGGTAAAATACTTTGAACTAATGATAGAATTTGTAATCTACCTAAATTTTTGAGCCGAAAGTTTGGCCTCGAGTTTTATAGTTGAACACTAGATAAATACAAGAGACTGACAACTAAATTAATTTCATAAAAGTTCCTTTCCCATAATGTGCAATGCTATCAGAATACTAAAGCCTGGTTTTCGGTTGCATGTTAAAAGAAAAAGAAATAAGTACTATTGTAGATATTCTTACATGTTTCAATAAGATTTAAAAGTTTCTTCTGAAATTGAAAGCATGCATTAAACCAACTTTCTTCAATTTAGATCAATTAAAACTGCCACTTTTATGTTAACACAATAATAGCGGAACATTTGCAACATATTTCTTGAGGTCTAAACAGTAAGAAACAAATTCATAGAACGACAGTAGTAGCCTTAAGCAAATGTCTTAATAATCACTTGTTATTTAATATTGAATGAGTGGCTTAAGAAAGTAATTAGGTACATGTTTAAGAGTCTTAATTTAATGAACTGCACCACCAATATTTCCCCAAGCACAAAAAAAGAGAAAGCTTGGGCTTTTTTCCTAGCATTGTTTGACTGGAAGCTTTTCACTTGAAGAGGTAAAACCAATTGTGCATCCCATGCAGGTCATGATAGCATTCCACAGTATCCCACAATTACAAAGCACACTGTTTAGCCATGGAAAGTTTGGCCTAACCAGAATAAATCAATTTCTAAAAATAAAATTAAGAAGTAGAGCAGTGACTTTGGCCACCCAAGATGAGGATGCCTTAAGACAGCCTTTCCCAAGTTAGCGCCTTCCAGATGTGTTCTCATATCCCCAGTGACCATTGCAAGTTTTTGTGTCCATTCCCTAACCATATGGCTTTTCTCCACCCACTAGCATGAATAAAACATAGCAATATGCAGGACTGGTCCTGTAATTAAAAAAAAAGCAACCTGATTTCATAGTGTACCAGATTATGTTAACATCAAATCAAAGCTATTTCCCAATATTCTCTAGAAAAATTGTTTTGCTTACCTCACCTGTAGTTTGAAACAAGCGAAATATCAACCATGCATTCTGCAGTGTGCAATCAGCTGTTGGAAGAAGAAAATTACCCATAAATAATTATGTGTTTTAAGAGTTACTTTTAAAAAAAAAACAGACAGCAAAGATGTATGAAACATGTATGTATGAAACTCAGCAGCAGCTGTTTGTCTGAAAATCTGACACCAAAAGTAGATTTGCCAGAAAGGAATAGGCCTTTTTCATTATGGGCTATTGGGGGATTGGATTGAAACCCTTCTATCTCAGGTGAATAAAAGGGTGGTAAAATGGCAGAACTGCATATGCATGCTGTATACACATACACAGTGCAATTACTCTCCTGGAACAGCAAAGCAGCACAGACATTGTTCAGTGGAAGAACATGGTAGCCTATTTAGCTATTCCCATAATTAATATAATTGAATTAACAGATACAAAACAACTGAATCAGTTTAAAAATGCATTGACAGAGCAAAAAGTTCTCAATGTAAAATACAGTAGAATAAATCAGTCTCTGCAGCCCTTCCAGAATTCAAATATGGTAGCAAATCCCACTATCTTTATACTAATATCAAACCCCACTTCTCTCATATCTCCTCAGCACCTCTAAAATACTGACAAAAATAGCAAAGTATCAAATTGACTACAGTACATAGAAAAATTCATAGAGGAGAAGGCAATCTTCCAGATAAACTGGACATTTTGAGCCTTACACATAATAACCAGCACTTTTTGTGCCAAGACAAGTGAAAAATATTAGCATAATATGTTCTAAGAAATGAATACAGAAACCACTGTAGCCACTGCAGTATACAGACTGGAATTTCTGAAAATTCTTGAAGGACAGCCCGCTGCAATAGCTCAATCTAAATGTGAACACGATAGCAGTTAAGTCCTTATGAAAAAGGTCCTAGCAGGCACAAAAGGCAAAACTCCTAACCCAAATCAGTTCCTCTGGACCAACTGCTGTACCTAAATAGTGATTCAGGACTTTCATACTTTTTTTGTCATTACAAGAACCAAAAAGAAAAAGCTGGACATTCTCTGCACATAACTAACTCCAAATTGTCCATGGCTCCATGCAGACATTAAACAATACAGTGAACAAGCAGAGCCTTTAAAGTTAAAGGAATGTATATCCTGTCTTTCTTCTATTAGGGTTGAGTATAACCCCAAATAATTATGTATCTACACATTAAAAATGAGCATTTTTAGACCTTTCAGCATCGTAATACCACAGTTTGCCTCCTCTTAAAAAGTACTACAGAGATTGTTCCTATTATCGATTCAGTATTCCTTTCATTAAGCCTTCCTTGTTCACATTTTCAAATTCCAATTGCATGGACTATTTGTGGAAAAAGAGGCAATTTTGCATCAGTCACCCAGACTTATTATTTGCTTAATATTTTTCAGTGAATTATGATTTCAAAGTCATGTGTTATAGTTGATAACTCAGCAAGGGACATAAGAACAAAAAAAAATGGGTGTGTGGAATATTTGAATAAAAAAGTGAGATATGAATCAGTAAGAACTGCCCATTCAAGTTTTAAGGATAGCAAAGAAAATCATCAGATTATAACTACCTCTTTCATTTTACAGGCATTTTCTAGCCATTGTTAGAATTGATCTAAACCATATGAACACCTATCCATGCAAGCAACCAATCACACAGAGATGACGTGGTTTGAAGCCATGATTTTAACCATGCTGCCTGTATAACATAAGTTGAAATATAAATTGGGAAGGATTTCCCCACAAAACAAGTAACAGCTGCAGAAGGGGTATTTTCCTCTGAAGGGCAAGAGGGTTAGAAGGGAATAAATTCTCTCCACATGCCCTGATCCTGGGCATGTTAATTCCCACATTCCTCAGGGTGGAACTTTTGTATTATAATGTAAAGACATTATTTTTTATCTTTGCTGTATGCCTACTATTCTATCCCTCCTTATTACAGCTGAGCAAAGTGGGTCTGATTTGTGGAGTTTCCTCAACGCCGTGTGACAGAAAACAGAGCTCCACCTCAGTACCTCCAACTGCTTTACCCAACCAGTTCATTTTGACCAAAATGTCTTCTCCATGTGCTGGAGACCTCTTTGAAGAGGTGCTTCATCAAAGCTTTAGCAGAAGCAAAGCACCTTTTCAAATCTTCACGTAGGCTAACTAATGAACCTGAAAAGGAAATCATAGGGTTTACCCATGTATGGCTGTATGATTACACTTCGACAATTTGCTTTCCATAGTAATTGAGATGGACAATTCAGATTTGTATTGAATTTGGGACTGAGTAGTCTTCAATACCCTGGGCAACTGAAGAAGGTCTGACCGTATCAAGAAAAGTTGGACTTTTCTGTAGTATTTTTCTTATTCCACATATCATTCTTATACTTCTGTTTTAGTATCTGAGTCTTGCTTATTAATTTTTTACATGAGAATATGTTGAATTCATTCTATTATTCTATACTTGTAAAAAAGATTTCAAGATCTCAAAAGAATGAAACTTTTTTTTTTCTTTGCTTAAGTAAGTTCATCTTTGGGGCAATTTTAACTGAAGAAAAGAAGTGGCTAATAGTTTGCTTGTTTGTTCTCTTTAAAATACATCTCTTTAGGATTGAAAAAAAACCAAGTATTCATTTGTTAAAGTGAAATGCCTATTTTTGTTGTTATTGATTAAGATATTAGACTTGCACCTGTTGACCTTCTTTAGGAATAATGCACTCTCTCATTCATTAGAACATAGTTAATGGCAGAGAGTTGCTATGGGTAACACATCCTTCTCAGCGACCTAGTAGTGCAGAGAAGATGGGAGTGCCATGCACTGCTCTACTAGAGTTTTGGAAAGGATATCAATAACTATAACTGGTAAGCATTTTTGTAATAGATTCATTCCTGCATGCAATAATCTATACAGGTACATACTATAGATCAGTCAGCATTGCTGGGCCTCTGTTAGTGCTCATACTTCAAATGAAGTTGCACTTCAGATTTACCATTATGCTCTATCATTTGTCCTTGTGTTTCTTTTCTTTCACCTGTCTACTCCAACTATGGAGTAATTATATGCAGTATGGAAAAGGAACATCAGCATTCACCTGTTTTGCCTTCTTACAGGAAATCACACAAACTGGGGAAATAGCAAATAAATAAGCCAGGTGGATAGTACCAAAGACATCTCAGAGGCTCCAAAATTTGGACCCAATCTTGCCATCCCATTCACTGTTAGATTCCACAGGGATCTAACATTTTTGAGCAGCAAAGTGACCAGTATCTTGCTTTAACGCACTTTATCTAAAATGTGTATCCAGATAGTATAAAGATCTACTATAGTGATATGATTATTTTTTGTCCTAAGTTCTGAAACTGGAAATAATGTTCTTTTAACAATAATGAAAAAAGTTTAACTGGCACACAGACAGTCAAAACATGTTGTTCTTCTAGAAATTATAAAGATTGGCTACTTTAAAAATCATAAAACTATAACTATCTTTTTGTCAATCCATGCAATCTATTACTTGCAGACTCTCCAGAAATGTGACATTTCTCATTCTTTGGTAGTGTACTAAACTATCCAGCTGCTACAATTAAACTGTTCTAAAATTGTATATGGAAATATTATATTACAATTATGAGGTGAACTTCCAGTGATATAAATGTGTGACATGGGGTTATATTGACAAAAGCTGCAATTGGCTAGTATAACTGAGGTTTATAGGGACTGTAACCTAAAACTTCTGGAGGATATGCAGTGCCTGTCACCAGTTTAAAGCTTCATGATACATCATCTGCCTGCCTTGGCAGTGCTTCTTCTTGGACAGTTCTTAAATAGGCAACAACCTAAGGGGCAAAATGCTCTGTAGTGATTTGTTATCACTGTCAGACATCAGCACTTCAGACAGAGTGACAAAGATTAATAGAACTATGCATTTTACATATTTTCTCTAAATGCTTTCAGGACCACATGAATATTCTATTCCATATTAGGCAAGCAAAGTTTTTATAGTTTTAATGAATCAAAATAATGGGGTGCAAGTCCTGCTGAGTCCAGTTGGGATTATTTTCAAGCAAACATGCACAATGAAAAGGCAGGCAATATGCAACTCCCTGCATGTTTAACTGTGACCCTACATGGCCCAACATTATAAACCAAGCGACCATGAATAGGTAGTAAGTATGGTTTCCAGTTCTTAATTAGTAACTCTTAAACAGCTTGACAATTTTTAATGAATTTTGACCTCAGAGAAACATACTAAAGAAAAGGAAAAGGATTCTGTTTTTCCTTGCACAGAATAGGAAAGGACCATTTCAAGTCCAACCTCCTTGCTATATTCAAATATCCAAATTAAAGATCCTTGATGGTTGCCAGCATTTGCTTGACTATATCCAGTGAGTGGGAGCTCATCATCTCAACCATCTCCCTTGGTAAATGGTTGAACTGCTGATGAACTACTTTTACTGTTAGGAAGCATTTATAAAGCACAGTGATTTCTGGTTAGTAGGCAGAGTATTGTGAAGGAAGTTACTGTTGAGGCATGAAAAATTTGTGTTTTTAGCAATCAAAAATAGTTTCTTAACAAAATCAACTTATAATACTGGGTTGTGATGGCTTTGAACTGATTGTGAAATAAACAGTGAAAGTAAGTAAAGGGGAAGATGCAGGTGACTGCTTGACATCAGTAGGCTTATTAAAAATCATGCTTACCTACACTAAGGAGTAGGCCAAATATTGGATCCAAATCTCACATTCATGCTGTTTTAAGCTTAAGTGAATTTCAACTATTAAAACATATTGTTAGTGAAATGTTCTCACCCCCACTATGAAACCCTTTTCCGTAATCATCCTCAATCTAGTAACCTAGGGTGATGGGACAGTATAAATGCCTGAAAATTCTAAGTGTTGTTGTTCTAACTATGCATATGCTGGGAAAAGCTGCTCTGTAGATTAATACTGTTGTATTTCCTTCCATTGCAACAAGAGAGGTAAGCAGCATATTGTGAACAAAGGTCAGTAAATGCAGGTATTTTTACCTTCCCTGAATACCAACATCACCCTATCTTCTTAGATTCCTTTGACATGCTTGTAGCATTTTGACTAAACATCAGGGATAATGAAAATTGCTTCTGCTATAGTCAGAGAACAAACCTAGCTCTTATAGCATAGTATGCAGTAAATCCAAGGATAAATCTTGAGTATCAAGAAGTCATCCTTTTATTTTCAGAACCATGAGAAATCAGAACAAATAATCCAGTTTAAGATGGTAACAATATAACAGGATCTAGTATCACACAAGCAGACTTGCATAAGCATGATGGGTTTTTAATCTGCCTAACACTGCACATTGTCAAAATCTATTCTAAAAGGATGAAAGACCATCTGCAGACTCTGACAGTGCATGGGAGCTGAAATCAACTTGCCTAGTGTCACTAGCAAAAGTACATAACTGGACAACAACCAATACATCCCATTGCCACCCAGTAATAATATAAAAAAGCAAAGTTTTATGTGCTTAGACAGCTATTTGATTCTGACTGTGCAAGTCTCAAAACATTGATAATAAAGTCTCTAAAATCCTTTGTAAAAGACGACTTAGAACAGGATTTGAAAACGATTCAAAAACCATACTTTCCATAGTTGTCTGACTTCGTTCAAGAGCTTTGGTTTATAATACCTTCCATATTTGAAAATATTGTGCTACTGCATTTCAATGTGTTTCACAATATGTTTTCATTGATCCTTGCTCAGAGTGAAAACCATAATTTGATATAATTATTCTCCCCATATTTGCTACTATTTCAAAGGAGCCAGTAATTTCTTCTCAAGTTCTCTGGGGCAGCTCAGACACTTGGCAAGATGAGATGATGAGTCTGCATCATTGGTTTAGCACATTTTAAAAGTATGTTTTAAAAAGTACATATACTTTTATAAATTATTCAGCAAGAATTATGTGTACTAATAAAAAACTCAAAAGAATCAAGCAACGTATGATGAGCAGAGCAGGCTCACCTACCTTGACTATGAAGTGCCAAAAGGAGAAATGCTCTGCCAAGTAATAAACTAACACACAATTAAGTGAATCTACATCAAAGTACTTTCTGCCTCATACAAGTTATTGCATTCTTTGCCATTTGCCTGACATTAAGGTGGGGGTGGGGAAGAGAAATGAGCTGGGTTAAAGCAAATAATACTATCTGGTTCAATGAAATTACATTTCTGCATCTGAGCACAAGTGGGGATTGTTAGAATGTAAATTCTAGGCAAGCAATAAAAGCTTGTATTCGTTCAATTCAACTCTTCCCAAACATGTCTGTGATCACTCCATTATTCATATCCCATCATTCCTCAGTCCAAGAAATTTGTCTTCACAGCACCAGCACCAGCTATATCTATTTAGTGTTGAGGAGGAAAGAAAACCTCATAAAGTCTGGAGAACTTCTACTTCTCAGTGCTGTGCTAGATGGGCTATGATCTGACTAAGTATAAAGCTTCCTGTTAATCTAGAAAAACCAATGTGCTGCAGCTCAGTAGCTGAGTACCCACTTTGCACACAAAAGCTCAATCTTTGGCACCTCATAGGAGTAGGAAAAGATTCTCTCTAAAACATGCCAACACTGAGCCTGTGCTAGCCTCCAATATGCTATGCCTTGGTTTACTAAGTAAACCACTATTGGTTAGGTTCACACCACAGTTCATGCAACATGTTTGGCCACAAACAAACTACATTTTGTCTGAGCGGGTTATGTGAACCCAGCCAGTATAAAGCAATTTCCTATGTTCTTAATTCATCTGAAACCATTTAATGAGCTTAGCAGTGTTTTGACACTTTTCTTGTCCACATTTGGCACTTCAGCCATTCAGCATAAAAGCTTTTGACTTGTCTGGTATATTCAACTTTTCATTAAAAAAAATCATACTTCAAAACTGAGAAAGAGAAATTGAAATTGGAAGCTCTTTTTGCATACTGGCAGCTCTGCCAGCCGCAAGTGGTTCTCCCTAGCACTTGAGAATATTTTTCCTTTTTCTTCAAATAATCTAATATTGCAGCATCCTTTAAGCTCTCTGAATAGTTTTACAGCTGTTAAGTTACTAATGGGAACTTCATGTGTTTGTGCCCAGCATAAGTGCTGTCAGGAAGGAACCAAATGTCAACCAGAGGTATGCAGCAGTAGCCATAAATATTCCTTTGAACATTTACCATCTGGAACCCTAGATTACAGTTTGACAAAGAGCTGGACTAGCTTAAGGGCACTTTTTCCCTCCCGCTCTCTTAAAGAAGTCCCATCAGGTCAATAATGTGAAAACATGGTTTCTTGTTGTTGCTCAATTTCTTCTCCTGTATCTTATTAAACAGAAGTACAGGCATCCAGGTTTGCTGGAACTTGTGAAGGGTATTATAAGGTTGCAATCGCTGGCACACTCATCACCAGATAAATACCATCACATATACTGCTTAGATTTGCATACTGTGTTATGCCATGGTGGGTTCTAAGTTTGGACTTTATGCATTGTACAAACCTAGTTACCACATGCTATAAAGTGTGCGTTCTGACTTAGGTTGTGTTTGCACAATATGCTGCCCCACAGTTAACAGACCATGATTGACAAATTAACTGCAGAGACAGTGATTGATTACTAGGCACACTGATCCACAAACTAGGCAGTCACGTTTTAGCCTAGTGTGTTGTGTAAACCCAGCCAAACCCAGTTTTTTCAACAGAATGTGTTTTTAAAAGCCATGCCTTAGCACATGCTGTAAAAGGAAGACTCACCTCTGAAATAAAGGACACAAGATCAGGTTATACTTCAGTTGCCTGGAATATAGCTAGAAAGCAAGAAGCAGTTACATTGTGTCAGCACACAAATGGCAAGCTGGTAATCTCACCCTTCTTGTCCTTGCTTTAACAGTGAGGTTATCAAATTCTAAACTGTCATCAGATTTAGGCTGGTTGAGAACAATTTACTATGTTTCTGTATATTTCTCATTGGTGGCATGGAATGGTGCATTTGCACATTTGCAAGCGGTCTTCTTGTCAGCCTTAATATCTGGGAAAGTTTCCACATCTTTGAGTGGAGTGGAAAACTAAATACTTCACTTTAGTCATTTAACTCCCAGACTAATTAGCAATTCCCACATACATACTACATACATACATAGCTGAAGGGGTTATTTTAAGGGTGTTTTCATGCAGAGGCATGCACCAAAAATGAAAGCCGCCAAATATATTGGGGAGGGGATGCTGACATATCAATGTTCACTTTCGAAAAGCTTTATGGGTACTTTGAGACTTGGGATAGTCAAATGCCAGAATCACAGAACAGTCATCATACCTATCTCCCATAGTCTACTTGCTCAAATAATATTTCAGAAAGTACACTAACTTTTGCATTTCATGTACAGAGAATCCTACCTATAAAGGCAGAGAGAGGTGATGGGCTTTCTTCTGTACTCATGGGAAAAAGCAATATTTCATGTGTCATAAGAAATGCAGGAATTATTTTATTTATCAAATTTGTCAATTATATACATTCATCTTTGAAAGACTTTTTTAGAATCACCATTTAGCAACAGATTCACACCTACACTGGTGTTCACATGTCCCACATTCAGTGCCTACTGTAATTCTAACCTGCCCAATTAACAGAGCTGAGAATTCTGCTAAAGTAAGCAAGTAGCTCCCTCCACCTCTTAGATGCCATGCAATTGCAGGTTTAATGAGGCTGGCAATGCAAGATGAGGTATTAGAACACCTTGAGAGAAATCAGCCTAGGATTGCATTGTAAGGAGTCTCAATGGAATTATAGGTATCCAGGAATCCATGCCCAATTAGATTTCTGCTTCTTCTTTACCCCCACACTTAAAAAAAAACCTTTCAGATTAACACTTCACACGGCCTGCTTAGAATCTATATATACATCTAGACTTTAATGATCCGTTATGATGATGCTACTTAGTTTTCAGCCACTCTAAAACTTTCACAAACAGACCTGTGTATGAATTATATCCAACTGCTCTGCCGCAGCTGCGCCGGGAGCTTCTCCACACTGCTGGGCGGCTGCTGTCTTCTGCCTCTCCCTCCCTTTACTTGGAAAATCCACGCGGAAGCTCTGCCAAGACACCGGCACCCACCCCCCCGACTTCTTTTCTTCTTTCCCACGAGGAACACCCTCCTCCCGAAGCCGAAGAACAAACGCGCGCTGCTCTATTGGCAATTTCAACAGCCCGTTATATTATCCTTTCTCGGAAAAAGGGGTTTCCCCCGGAAAAATATATGACTGGGGATAACTTATTGCTAAAAAATACGTGCACGCAGTCGGAAGATGTCCCATAACAAGACCAGGTGGCGAAGTGAACTTTTTTCGCATCAGAAAGCTCAGAAACCGGAGATAGCAACCGGGGCGCGTGTGCACGCGGGAGACACGCGTCCTCCGCCCTCCCCCGCCCCCGCCCGCGGCGCGGGAACTTTCTTAATCAACACCTTCCGAAGCGTGACCTCGAGCCGTATCGCGGAGCGTGTTTGGTCTGCGGGGACAGGCAGGCATCTCAGGCTGCCCACTCTCCTCTGTTAGCTGTACAGCAGCGGCGCTGAGAAGGCGACCAGAGCCGCGGGGTTTGACAAGTGGACCACGCGCGCGTCCCATTCAAACCGGAGGGGGAGGGAGACACGGGGGGGGGAGGTGGGAAAAGAAAGGGGGGACTCGTTCGACGGCTTCTTCGCCCCTTTACCTGGAGAGCGCCTGCTGCTTTCGGTGGGGGGAAAAGGCGCCCTCTTCCGCGCCCGCTCTTTCCCCCCAAGCGACGGAAAACAAAAAGGCACCTTGGCTGCTTAAGTTGGGAAGAGGAGACCACACAGCTCCGGCTCGGCAGCCCTTGGCTCCCCTAATCCCCACTCGAACGCGCTGACACGCTAACCCCAACCATCTGTTGAAACACGTCCTCGACCCTCTCGGCGCGGCGCTGTGTCAAGACGCGGCTGCCCAATCGCCGGCGCTGGGTGGCTCCGAAGGCGAGGCGGGGGTGGCGAGGGAGGGCGCGAGGGAAACAAAAACGGGCTGGCGATCGGACCGCGCGCTCAGCCAAGTAACCTGAGAGTTGCCGAAAGAAAAGGCGGCTGTTAAAAAGAAAGTGGGCGGGTTAGCAGGGAAGGTAGAAGGGAGGGGAGCCCGCTGCTGGGGCGGTCGGGGGCCGGTCGGCGGTGACGTGGTTGCGTCTCCCCAGTTCTTGCATTCCCCAAGGACCTGCCGTGCGCGTTGCACGAGGGAAAGAGAGCGCGAAATCCTCAGGGACCGTGGGGATGTGCGGAAAAGCCTATTGAGAATGCGGCGGCGGCGGGGGGAGGGGTCAGAGAAAAACGTCCCTCCGTGGAAGGAAGTGAAGATCAGGCGGAGAAGCTGAGCGAACACTATCCTGAAGCTCTTTTGCGCTAATCTCTGGGGTATTAGCATTGTAAAATCCCCCGGCCGCCTTCTCTGCATGATCACGGGCGATGCGTCCTGCTGTTCCGGGCGAAAGTGGGGAGAATCTAGTCGGCTCCCCGCCCCGTATGCAGGTGTAAATTCAACGCAAGGCGTTTCCAACGTCCATCGACCAGGACCGATTACTCCTGTTGCATTCCTCTTTCGTAGGATAAGCGTTCCTGAACTCAACAGGGCTCGTTTGTGAGATCAGTTTACAGCATGGCTCTGTGCATCCATTGTACCAACAAGGGGCTTTATCTGAACGGTCAGCCAGTCGAAACACTGGTACTTACTTAGAATTAAGCAAACCACCTGAGCCAGCTTGCTCTAGTGCAGTGTTTCTCAACCTTGGCAACTTTAAGATGTGTGGACTTAGACTCCCAGAATTCCCCAGCCAGCCATCTAGTCCAGTGGTTAAGGCACTGGACTAGAAATGGGGAAAAACTGTGTCCTGTGCCCCTTGGGAAGAAAGGCTACCTGGGTGACTGGGCTCATCTCTCTCCCTCTCAGTCCTAGGGGAAAGGCAGTGGCAAAACACTTTTCAAAATGTTACCAAGAAAACTGCAGGGACTTGTCCATGTAGTTGTAAAAAGTCAAGACTTACTTGAAAGCACAGAAATAAAATAACATTCCAGGAAATTTACTGTTGCATACTCATCTGTTGGACTGCAGCCCATATTATTTATTTGTAAAGCAGATCTAATCTTCACAATAAAGACTTAGAAATTGTACATTCTAAAATCAATAGGATCCTTTTGACGTGCCCTCAAATACAGTAGCCCTGTGTGGAAAAAATTGTTTTTTAAAAGGCTGTGGGTTTTTCTTTTAAATGCATTCTAAAGTGTCTAACTTAACACTTGGGTCAAATCTGCATTTCACATGACGGTAACTTGAATTTCTTTGAACTGGGGAATTCTAAAAAGAGAACTGTCATTAAAAATGCAAATCTAGACTTGTAAATGTTATCCATTTTAAGTGCTTTGTGCACATTTTTTTAATGTAGAGAAACTGATTTGGTTTGCTTGATTTGTAAAATCAATGTGTGTCAATGGAAAGTATTTTAGACTCACCAATGCTATTTCACAAAACACTGACAAAGGTTTTTGTGCCAGATTAGTAAATGACATGTAAATGGAGAAAATGAATAGTTCCTGATTTCATTTGCTTTTATTTCTTCCCAGAAGTGATTGTGTGACCTCCGTTTTAGTCTGTTAAACAGCAGTGCTTTCACAGATCCTGTGTAGACTAAAATACAATCCCTAATTTTCTAAACTCAAATAAACAAGGAACTGGACAATATTTTCAAGAAAGGTAAGTGGCAAGGTCATGATGAAACTATTTTTGGGTAGTGTTTTTATTTATTTATTTATTTATTTAATATCCTGCCTTTATTATTATTTATTTAATAAATAACTCAAGGCGGCGAACATACCTAATACTCCCTCCTCCTCCTATTTTCCCCACAACAGCGACCCTGTGAGGTGAGTTGGGCTGAGAGAGAGTGACTGGCCCAAGGTCACCCAGCCAGCTTTCATGCCTAAGGCAGGACTGGAACTCTCAGTCTCCTGATTTTATGACACAAGCTTTCTTTTATTTCTTTTCTTACTAGAATGTGGTCTGGAAAGACTCTGGGTAACCTTGTCAATTTGGAAAAAATCTTGAGGCACTTTTAAAACTAGTTTGTTTTATATTTGCTTGAATATTCTAGCTTGTTTTATATTTACATGCTCTTGAATACCAAATGTAAGAACCTGTGAAAATACAGATTTCAGTTGCACCTCTATCCTGTCAGTAGCACTACATCCAAAGTGTATACTACTCAAGGAATATCTAAAATACTACAAATACTGCGAACAGCTATTAAAAGCTAGGCGTGAATTAAAGCTGCAGAGATGGAATGAATTTTAAAAAAGCTTTTATTTGCATACTGAAATAATTAAGATACTACTGTTAAATTGTCTCTGAATTAGTTGGGTATAAATTGTGAAAAAGCTGTAAGTTATTCTCTCTGTGCTAGAGACAGAATGGAGCTTGCTGTCAATATGTCAGCAATATATGTCAATATATGACTAGAATTTTGCCAAGACAACTCAATGTCCATAACAAACACCCTCTTCCAGCAACCTAAGAGACGGCTTTGTACATGGACTTCCCCAGATGGACAACACCGAAATCAGATTGACTACATCCTTTGCAGCCAAAGGTGGCGGACATGTATACAGTCGGTAAAAACAAGACCTGGAGCTGACTGTAGTTCCAATCACGAACTTCTGTTCAGGAGGCAGCAACAAAATACATCCCAAAGAAAGAGAAAACCAAGAAGGTAAAATGGCTGTCTGCTGAGACACTAGAAGTAGCCCAAGAAAGAAGGAAAGCAAAAGGCAACAGTGATAGGGGGAGATATGCCCAATTAAATGCAAAATTCCAGAGGTTAGCCAGAAGAGATAAGGGATTATTTTTAAACAAGCAATGAGTGGAAGTGGAAGTGGAAGTGGAAGTGGAAGAAGAAAATAGAATAGGAAGGACAAGAGACCTCTTCCAGAAAATTAGAAACATTGGAGGTAAATTCCAGGCCAAAATGGGTATGATCAAAAACAAAGATGGCAAGGACCTAACAGAAGAAGAAGAGATCAAGAAAAGGTGGCAAGAATATACAGAAGACCTGTATAGGAAGGATAACAATATTGGGGATAGCTTTGATGGTGTGGTCAGTGAGCTAGAGCCAGACATCCTGAAGAGTGAGGTTGAGTGACCTTAAGAAGCATTGCTAATAACAAGGCAGCAGGAGATGACCGCATCCCAGCTGAACTGTTCAAAATCTTGCGAGATGATGCTGTCAAGGTAATGCATGCTATATGCCAGCAAATTTGGAAAACACAAGAATGGCCATCAGACTGGAAAAAATCAACTAGGGAGAGTGGAGGGCAAAAGGAAGAGGGGCCGACCAAGGGCAAGGTGGATGGATGATATTCTAGAGGTGACAGACTCGTCCCTGGGGGAGCTGGGGGTGTTGACAACCAACAGGAAGCTCTGGCGTGGGCTGGTCCATGAAGTCACGAAGAGTCGGAAGCGACTAAATGAATAAACAACAACAACAAGGGGATATGGGCCTTTCACTTTGCTGACTTGGTTCTCACACATTTTGAAGATGCCAGATTGGAACAGACTGGAGTTTACTCCATATTATTATATTATATTATGCCATATTTGAGGGATCCAAATTAACTGCCCCTGGGTCAAAATCTCATGCTACTTCAAAAGATCTTTTAAGCAGATTGTGATGTCAGAGCAAGTTTACGTATATACATTCTGCACTTGAAGTCTATTGCATCTATTGAGTGGGATGAGTAAAGAATCCACCCAACACACATGCAAAAAGCAGTATATTCTTTAAAAGGTCATAGCATTCCACACAAGCAAACTGTGTCAGGGGCATCATACATTTGCATAATATCTCCTAACTCCATTTTTTCTTCTCTTTTAGAGATTTGGAGAGAGATTGTAATAACTGCTTTACTCAAACTACCTACCATACATGGTGAAAGGAAAATAAAATCCTGGCTAGGTCAGAATGACCTTATTCAGATCAGATTTAAAACAAAAGAAATAACACATTCAACAATAAGTCAGGGTAACACTAAAGTGCAAGCTCCATTGTTGGTAAATTCATTATTGTATACTACCTTTTTCTAATGTTTTTGCCACAGTTAACATGTACTTTTAACTTGTCAGACCATTTAATTATATGATTTAGGCTTCCAATACTACTATTTATACTGTATTGCCAAATGCTTCTCTTTTCGCAAGAGAGAAATATAAGCAAACTTGGGAAACGCCCACATTTTGCAAAAATGTAATTAAATTCACTTGGGTGAGAAACTGGGATGGGGAATCAGTGTTGTCACACAGTGGCAGAGCATCTACTCTGCATGCAAATATTTATACTAGGTTCATTTTCTAGTATTATTTAATAATTTATTGTTGCTGCAATCACAGAAACTCTCAGCAGTTGACAACATCCATCAATACAAACTATACAAACTTTTGTACAATAAAACCAAATAATATAAGAAATCTAACATACACAGTAACAGATAATGTAACCTATAATGTTAGCCCATGTGTCAAAGGCTTCCCCCGAAAAGCTCAATTTTTAATAGCTATGGAAACCCAACACTGTAGGGATAGTTCAAATTCCCAGGAGAGGTTATTTCAAAGTGAAAGATCCTCCCTCCCTCACTTTATGGATTGGGTGGGTTAAAACCAGTTGGAGGTAGTAGTCTTGCAGATACAATGCCAAGGCTTTCGTGGTCAAAAACAACACTTTAAATTGCACCCAGAAGCAAATACTGTAGGGAACGAATGCAGGGCTTGGTGCATGGATGTGTGCCAGCCAGCAGCCAGCTGTCAAATATTGGACCAAATGAAGCTTCTGGATGGTCTTCAAAGGCAGCCTCATGTAAAACACATTTCAGTAGTCCACTTAGGTGGGGATGAGGGTGTAAGTTATGATTGCAAGATTCTCATGATCCAGGTAGGGCTGCAACTGGTGCACCAGCTGGGCAAAGGCTGTCTATCCCACAGTAGTCATGATTCTAGAACCATTCCCAAGTTGCAGAGGCTGTGCCACCCAATCAAAAATCAAGACCTGGGTGGTCAAAGAACCCAGGGAACCAACAGCATCTCACTATTGCTGGGTTCAACTTCTGCCTGTTTAATCTCATTCAAAGCCTCACAGGCTCTGCGCTTTGGTCAAGATATTCACTGTATCTCCAGAAAGAACTGGACAAAAATCTGGCCTGACTCTTGGACAAAGCAGTAAATCGGGATCTACTAGGCTCCATGTGTCAAGGGTCTAAAGGCTGATCCCTCATGCCTCAAATTTAAATAGATAAAATAGATAAATTTTGGTTAAAAAAAAAAGCTTTAAAATAGCCACCACTTTAAAATAGCCATCACTTTAAAATAGTCACCACTGACGCTGGGATTTTAAAATAATGTTTCATTGCTGGGGAGGAATATCATAAATCTTCAGATATTCCTTTTATCTCTTGGACAGCAATTAAAATTTAATTTCTCTTTCATTTGTTTCACATATAGTGTTTCATGCTTTAAACACTATTTTCCCTGTACTGAAGGGTATTTGGAAAATTGATATGGGGTTGATTTTGAGCAAACACATCAGAAGCTGCATGTCTGCATGGGGGGAAGGTCACTTATGTTTAGCTGTGGCCAAACTCACCTCTGGCACACATCTCCTGATTTAAAAAGAAATGAAAAACACCAGGTTGCTAGTTATGCCATATAACTGGGATGATATGAAAGGTGAAAGGTCCCCTGTACAAGCACCGAGTCATGTCTGACCCTTTGGGGGATGCTGCTTTTGCGACGTTTTCTTGGCAGACTATATATTGGGATAGAAGAGGGAAAATAACTGGTTGTCAAATGGTGTGGCTGGAATTCTACATAGTAGTGCTCTATATGGCAACATTTTCACCCAGCTTGTACTTGTTAGCTCTAATATAATGGTAACTGACAAGAGTTTGTAAGTAGTGTCTTAAGTGCTTCTCATCCTGAGCTAGAACAATCCCTTATTTTCTGCCGTTACTTGAACCTTTTCATTAATTAAGTCTTATAAACCTAAGCTCATTTACCTGGAGCACTGAACTCTGAATAGACATGAATAAAATTGGCCTGCGTAGACTTGGATTTTTTGCATAATTACCCTGAAATAGGTTTTGCTAGGTTCAGTCCTGATTACCCCTTATCACTATGCATATAGGATTAGAAGCTACAAAGTCCCGCAACCCTCAAAAAACTTATGTTCAGCATAATCTAATAATCTTATTATCCATTTGAGTCTGAAGAACCAGAATGACATTAGATTTGTTACGTTATGCAGACAGGCAAGCTTTGCATCCTCAGAGTACCATTTTAATATCATGACAGCAAGCTTTCAACTGCAAAAACGTTTTTTTAATCTGTTCAATCGTGTACAGTTCTCAGAGACTGCCTGGACAAGTCTTCCAGGCAGTTTTCTTGACGAGATTTTTCAGAAGTGGTTTGCCATTGCCTCCTTCCTAGGGCTGAATGAGAGTGATTAATACTAAAAAGATACAGTATGCGAAGGCCTAGCTCTCCAGGAAAGGCTCTAATGCTGGGAAAGGTGAAAGAAAAGAGAAGATGACCAGCAGCAAGGTGAATGGACTCAGTTACAGTGGCAATGAGGTCAACGTTGGAAGACCTGAAAGACCAGGTTAGGGATGGATTGTCATGGACAAAATCGGTCTGTGTGGTTGCTAAGAGTTAATACTGACTTGATAGCATGTAAACAATACTAAATACTAAACAGATACATTTCACCAACACAGCTGTTTTCATTATCTCACTAGATTCTCTCTTATTCATAAACAAATTTAGTGACACATAGGTATTGAAGATTACATTGTTGAACAGAGTCCCAGAATTAAAGCAAATATGAACCTCAGGAGTCAAAATAAAGTGAATTCAGTCTTAATGTATCACTATTTAGTAAAGGTAAAGGTTTCCCTTGACATTAAGTCCAGTCGTGTCCGACTCTAGGGGGCAGTGCTCATCTCCGTTTCAAGCCGAAGAGCCGGCGTTTGTCCGTAGACACTTCCGTGGTCATGTGGCCGGCATGACTAAACGGAATGCCGTTACCTGCCCACCGAAGCGGTACCTATTAATCTACTCACATTTGCATGTTTTCGAACTGCTAGGTTGGCAGGAGCTGGGACTAGCAACGGGAACTCACCCCGTCACGCGGATTTGAACCGATCAGCAAGCTCAGCAGCTCAGCGGTTTAACCCGCAGCGCCACCGCGTCCCCTTATCACTATTTATTACTATTTACTCCTACATATAACTCAGTGAGCAGGTAAAAAGGGAATGGCAATGACTTACATTATTCTTACATTTTTATTGCTCTTATTCACAAGGTACTTCCTCCCTTCCTCCACTTTTAGTTGCTTTAGTCTTCTGCCTTTATTAGAGATAACTGCTTGTAGTAGTTCAGTGCCCAGGACAAGATTTTAAGCAGCTTTCCTCATGTGATACTTTCCCAGTGTGTTGCAATGCATCTCCCAGAATTCCTGTTGACCATGCTGATTTAGAATGCTGGGAGTTATGTTCTCCACTTGTCTAGAGGGTGACCAATTAGGAGAAGCTCATCCAAAAGCAAATGCCAAAGTGGCCTTGCCCAAAACTAAGCAAGTGCATGTAATATGGAGACCATTTGGGGATTTTTTAGCTCCTTGAAGCTAAAATGCAACAAACAAATGTGCCAATGCTATTCAAATCAACAAGACTGTTTCTCCTGAGATAAATAAAAGACTGTCTCTTAAGATAACAGTTGTTGTTTATTCGTTTAGTCGCTTCCGACTCTTCGTGACTTCATGGACCAGCCCACCCCAGAGCTTCCTGTCGGTCATAACCCCCAGCTACCCCAGGGACGAATCCATCACCTCTAGAATATCATCCATCCACCTTGCCCTTGGTCGGCCCCTCTTCCTTTTGCCCTCCACTCTCCCTAGTATCAGCATCTTCTCCAGGGTGTCCTGTCTTCTCATTATGTGGCCAAAGTATTTCAGTTTTGCCTTTAATACCATTCCCTCAAGTGAGCAGTCTGGCTTTATTTCCTGGAGGATGGACTGGTTTGATCTTCTTGCAGTCCAAGGCACTCTCAGAATTTTCCTCCAACACCACAGTTCAAAAGCATCGATCTTCCTTCTCTCAGCCTTCCTTATGGTCCAGCTCTCGCAGCCATATGTTACTACAGGGAACACCATTGCTTTAACTATGCAGACCTTTGTTGTCAGTGTGATGTCTCTGCTCTTAACTATTTTATCGAGATTTGTCATTGCTCTTCTCCCAAGGATTAAGCATCTTCTGATTTCCTGACTGCAGTCAGCATCTGCAGTAATCTTCACACCTAGAAATACAAAGTCTTTCACTGTTTCTACATTTTCTCCCTCTATTTGCCAGTTACCAATCAAGCTGGTTGCCATAATCTTGGTTTTTTTGAGGTTTAGCTGCAAGCCAGCTTTTGCACTTTCTTCTTTCACCGTCATCATAAGGCTCCTCAGTACCTCTTCGCTTTCAGCCATCGAAGTGGTATCATCTGCATATCTGAGATTGTTAATGTTTCTTCCAGAGATTTTAACTCCAGCCTTGGATTCCTCAAGCCAAGCATGTTGCATGATGTGTTCTGTGTACAAGTTGAATAGGTAGGGTGAGAGTATACAGCCCTGCCGTACTCCTTTCCCAATCTTAAACCAGTCCATTGTTTTGTGGTCTGTTCTTACTGTTGCTACTTGGTAGTTATACAGATTCCTCAGGAGGCAGACAAGATGACTTGGTATCCCCATACCACTAAGAACTTGCCACAGTTTGTTATGGTCCACACAGTCAAAGGCTTTAGAATAGTCAATAAAACAGAAATAGATGTTTTTCTGAAACTCCCTGGCTTTTCCATTATCCAGCGGATATTGGCAATTTGGTCCCTAGTTCCTCTGTCTTTTCTAAACCCAGCTTGTACATCTGGCAATTCTCGCTCCATGAATTGCTGAAGTCTACCTTGCAGGATCTTGAGCATTACCTTACTGGCATGTGAGATGAGTGCCACTGTTCAATAGTTTGAACATTTTTTAGTGTTTCCCTTTTTTGGTATGGGGATATAAATTGATCTTTTCCAGTTGGCCATTCTTGTGTTTTCCAAATTTGCTGGCATATAACATGCATTACCTTGACAGCATCATCTTGCAAGATTTTGAACAGTTCAGCTGGGATGCTGTCGTCTCCTGCTGCCTTGTTCTTAGCAATGCTTCTTAAGGCCCACTCAACCTCACTCTTCAGGATGTCTGGCTCTAGCTCACTGACCACACCATCAAAGCTATCCCCGATATTGTTATCCTTCCTATACAGGTCTTCTGTATATTCTTGCCACCTTTTCGTGATCTCTTCTTCTTCTGTTAGGTCTTTGCCATCTTTGTTTTTGATCATACCCATTTTGGCCTGGAATTTACCTCCGATGTTTCTAATTTTCTGGAAGAGGTCTCTTGTCCTTCCTATTCTATTGTCTTCTTCCACTTCCACTTCCATGCATTGCTTGTTTAAAAATAATCCCTTATCTCTTCTGGCTAACTTCTGGAATTTTGCATTTAATTGGGCATATCTCCCCCTATCACTGTTGCCTTTTGCTTTCCTTCTTTCTTGGGCTACTTCTAGTGTCTCAGCAGACAGCCATTTTGCCTTCTTGGTTTTCTCTTTCTTTGGGATGTATTTTGTTGCCACCTCCTGAACAATGTTGCGAACTTCTGTCCATAGTTCTTCCGGGATCCTATCTACTAAGTCCAGTCCCTTAAATCGTTTCTTCACCTCCACTGCATATTCCTTAGGAATATTAGTGAGCTCATATCTAGCTGATCTGTGGGTCTTCCCTTATCTCTTTAGTCTGATCCTAAATTGTGCAAGAAGAAGTTCGTGATCTGAACTACAGTCAGCTCCGGGTCTTGTTTTTACTGACTGTATAGATATCCGCCACCTTTGGCTGCAAAGGATGTAGTTAATCTGATTTCGGTGTTGTCCATCTGGTGAAGTCCATGTATAAAGTATCATGCAATAATATAACACATAAAAGAAGGGTTACTGTGCATTTTTATGGCATGTACTTTTTCAGGGAAGAGAACAAACTAGGTAACCATATATAGCCAGGGAAGACAACATGAAGCCCTCAGCCCTTCATTCATCTTCAACTGAATTTCAAATTTCCATTGCAATTAATCCATATACATTTGTGAGAACAGGAATCTGACACTTCCAGAGTTGTGGAAATTACTGTGCAAATTGTTACTCTCCATGTGTGACTTATAAATCTGTTTAATAAATAAAGTAAAATAAAATAAATTACAAGCTTAAAGTTGTCTTGTTAACTATTCTGGGTTTGGAAGAAAACATCATGTGTTCTAATACTTTATTCCAAATTCATGTTAAAAGGCTTCATACCTTATTGTTTTGAGTATTCCAACATCCCAGTTGACTTTTTTTTTAATCCAACAAATCATGAAGACTTGGAGAGTGAATTAATCAGTCCAGCAGCAGGCACAGGTTCCATCCTTACTGTCATGCCTGGCAGTAAACGGAGCAAAAGAGGGGAGTTACTTAAGTACATATTGCTGTCTGCCTGGTAATTAAGTTTACTGCTGTATTTAAGAATTAATAGGTTGTAGTATAATATTGTCTTCTCTGTTCTTTCTGCATTGTTGTTTTTAACAGATAGGTGGCCAAAAGTGAAATTATATATTGTACATATGCAGATAATACTGCTATGCTGTTGAACTCTCAGTTAACAAATGCAAAAGGTGTGCATCATGCATGACACTAGTATGAAACCTCAAGACAACAGCAAGTGATGTGTATTTTTGCTCTTGTTGTGTTGTCCATGGGCTCTATGGCTTTTTATGTAAGCATAACAGAGTGCAACCTATTGCTTCCATTGTTTCCTATATTTAAAAGCATTTTTCCAAATCATCTCCTTCACCAGGTTTTCTGTTTGATAGATAGGAGGAAGCATTTGCATGGACTCAACCTCATAAACCTTTCTACTTACCTAAAGCAAAAAAAAAAAAAAAGCTGGGGGGGGAGCAAGGAGTTTGAAAGATGTTGGTATTACAAGCTTGACTGTCTGAATTCTACATACAGTAATTTCCAGGTGTAATGGTATGTGAGAAAGACCTTGGGAGACCGGGCGAAGAGATGGTGCCTAGGGAACGGTCAGATAAGAGACAGCATAGCCCCCAGCTGTATAGTGGGCAAAGCAAGAGGCTCAGAAGAGGCCATCCCTAGTTTCTCGGGCTGCAAAGGAGACGGCAGAAGAATGGTACTTTCAGACTTGCAAGATTCTGTTAATGTAGCTTTTGCAATAAGGTAGAATTGGTTTATCAGGTTGTGTTTCCTGTCTGGTCTATCTGGTAAGGCTGATACCAGGAGAGGTAGGAAACATACATCTAGTCTCTAGAGTTGACTGTTCATGGAGTTATATATTGAATATGTGATTATGAGTCAATCCACTGCAGGATGAAGGCCTCATTCACTGAAGGTTGTGGATCCTAATGTACCACATGTCATGACCACCGTTGCAATGTTTGCTCCATCGTAACGGTTCGCATGCCAGAGTGTTGATGCGTGTTCCAGGCTGGGAGGGTGCTGCTGATAAACCTTGTACGGGGAGATGTGTGGAGCTGTGCCAGGAAGGAATGTGTTTGGGTTATCTCTTAAATGTCAAGGTCTTTTTGCCCGTCGATCAGCAGAGCTCGTTAGGAGCACCTGGGAATGTGGGATTGTTCTGTATGCAAAGGGGGGGGGTTGTTGTTGGAAACGGAGCTATTTAGTTTGAGTTTAGGCATGCTTTTCTCATTCTCAGCTTTCTCTCTGTTTGCACCTTATTCTAAATAAAACCAGACCTTAAACTTCGAGTTGGAGTCTGAGCATTTTATTTGAGTAGGGCAATCGTTACATAAAGCTGAGAATCATTCCATGAACAAACCTTGCTAGTCTCTACCAAGAAATTTTCTTGAGAGAGAAGAAGTTAGCGATGGCAGAATTGGGGAAGGAGTCAACGGGGTTTGGCGAGGCGACCAGACAGCTCTTGGAGACGGCGTTCCCGAGCAGGGACTTGAGCCCCCTCCCATCCCACCCCGCACCCCATTCTAGAGATCCAAGCTCCAGCCCGGAGGAGAGGGAACTGATGGATGATGGGCTTGCTGAACACCAACAGTTCCTGTGGGATGCCCTGGCAGACCCCTGGCCGGGGACATCTCACACCACATGGAAACTACGATGCCCACAGACTCCTGAAAGAGAGTCCACAAAAGTGTCAGGGAGTCAGCAACCTGAAGTGCCGGGGCTGGAGGACTCCACCACACCGGATAGGATCAGAGTCCTTGAGTCCAAAATCGAATCCATGGAGTACATGCTACGCTCCCTTTCAACCGCAGTGAGTGACCTGGTAAAGGTCGTTACTGGTCCGGGGGCAGCAGGGGGTCCCAGCATTCCACCAACTCCATCACCGGCTCCAAGGGGAAGGGCTGGCCACGGGACTTTTCTCCGGCTCTCCGTGGTTCCACTCCGGTGGTAGTTACCTCGGCTCGTCCACCAGTTCGGGTGCCTCCAAGCGGCAGGGTAGCTAAGGACTTTTCAGTGAAGTTTGATGGCGACCCCACAAACTTGTCATTCTTCCTTACCAACGCGATGAATTATATGCAACAATATGGACATTGTTTTACCTCAGAAGGGGCTAAAATCATGGCCATTGCCACAAAACTGAAGGGCAGAGCTGCTGACTGGTATGTACAGTTATCCGAATCCAGAGCCCCAGTGCTGGCTGCCTTCAATACCTTTCTAGCCGCTTTGAAATGGTACTTTGAGGATCCCCTTGCTAAGGAAAGGACTAAGGATGCCCTAAAGGAACTGGTTCAGGGACAAAAGTTCGTGGCTGATTATGCCCTAGAATTCAAAGTTTTAGCAGGAAAAGTTCCCAAATGGTCAGAGGCTACCGTGATCGACAGATTTAAGGATGGCCTCAATCGGGAGGTGTTGCGGTGGGTGCTGTGCAGAGACGATCCAGACTCACTGCATGATTGGATTTGTCTGGCCGGGAAGGCTGAACGTGCCCAGCGCACCTTACGCAAGCTACGAAGGGAGACAAGCAGCCTTCCAGTGGGAAGGGGCCGAGGATGCAGTCTGACTCCAGCTGGGCTGAGGAAAGGCAATGCCGTTTCGCCCGGGGCCAGTGCATCAAGTGTGGCAAACCGGGTCACCGCACAGCAGAATGTCAAAAAGCTAAGATGGCAGATCGCCCCTCTAAACCAACCCATAAGATACCACAAAAGGCACCTAACCCTCCTCTCCGGCTGATGGGAGCGTTGGCAACCGCGGATGAAGAGGATGATGTATATTTTACAGGAGACGCTTTGGCCGCACTGGAGCAGCTGGCGGGAAACGCCTTCCACCTGCCTTAAACAGCACCACTGGGCAGGTGGTGGAGAATGGGCGCGATACCAACATGGTGAGTGCTGATTGCCCCATCCTAGCTGTAAAGATCCAGTTGGCCTGGCAATCTAAGACCATCGACATCTGGGCTTTGGTCGATTCAGGGTGTTCCAGATGTTTAATCCATCCCGACCTGGTCACTGCTTTGGACTTGCCCTGCTTCCCTCTCCCAAAACCGCTGGTTTTTCAGCAGCTCGATGGTTCCACGGCGGGAGGGGGTCCGGCCACCCAGTTTACTGGGGAGGTTACGTTGCATATGGGCATGCACATCGAACTGATCCAGTTCATAGTTACCCCAGTGGGCAATCCTTTGGTTGTTTTGGGGATTCCCTGGCTAACTGGGCACAACCCATACATTAATTGGAAAACCCGTACTCTAATGTTTGAGGATGGGTTCTACCAGGCTCCCGTTGTGGGGAGATCCCTCACTTTGGCTGCGGGGAGGGCTGAAATTGTCGACACTCGAGCTCCCACTCTCCCCATGGAGGGACTGCCGGCAAGGTACTCTGACTTTGCTGACGTCTTCGGGGAGGAAGAGGCTGACCAGTTACCCCCCATCGCAAGACTGACTGTGCCATTGAGCTTCTTCCAGACGTTCCCTTGCCCAAGTCGAAGATTTATCCTATGACCAAGAAGGAACTAGAGGCATTACGGGAGTTCATTGATAAAAACCTGGCTAGAGGTTTCATTGAACCGGCAAACTCCCCGGTTGGGGCCCCCGTTTTATTTCGTGAGAAAAAGGATGGCACCCTAAGACTGTGCACGGACTATCATGGGTTAAATTCCGCCTCACTTTCGAACAAATACCCTCTGCCTCTTGTAAAAGACATGCTAGCTCATTTGTCCACTGGTTGGATTTTTTCCAAGCTTGACCTTCGCGAGGCATACTATCGCATTCGCATCCGGGAGGGGGATGAATGGAAAACGGCTTTTAATTGTCCCTTAGGTTCATTTCAATATAAGGTTCTTCCTTTTGGCCTAGCAGGTGCCCCAGGGGTTTTCATGCAGCTGATCAATGAGGTGTTACATGAACATTTGTTTAAGGGGGGTTTGGTTTATTTGGATGATATTCTTATCTATACCAAAACTGAGAAGGAGCACGAAAAGCTCCTTACACAGGTTCTCACCAAGCTCAGGAAAGCTAAGCTTTACGCTAAACTTTCTATGTGTGAATTCCATAAGTCTCGCTTAGATTACTTGGGCTACAGGGTTTCTGACCAAGGCATTGAAATGGATCCTGTGAAGGTTCAGGTGGTTCTCAACTGGGAGTGCCCGCGCACCCATTGCCAACTTCAAAGTTTTTTGGGGTTCACTAATTTTTACAGATCCTTTGTCCAGGGGTTCGTGGAGATTGCTCTGCCCCTGACTGATTTGTTGCACACCAAAGGGGTCGGGGAGACCCGTAAAGTAAAAAACCCGGGGGCTGTGCTCAATTGGACTCCTGCCTGTCAGGCTGCCTTTGATCAGTTAAAACCCCTTTTTACAGCGGAGCCCATTTTATCCCACCCTGACCCTGAGCGGCCTTTTGTTGTTCAGGTTGATGCTTCTGATTTTTCTATCAGGGCTATTTTATTGCAAAGAGATTCTGCAGGACTTTTAAAGCCTTGTGCCTATCTCTCCCATAAGTTTTCTGAAATGGAGAGGCGTTGACATATTTGGGAAAAGGAGGCTTTTGCGGTTAAAGCTGCGTTGGAGGCTTGGCGTCACCTTTTGGAAGGGGATACTTGCCCTTTTGAGGTTTGGACGGATCACCGCAACCTAGAGGCGCTCCGCACGCCGTCTCAGCCCAAAGCAGATATGCTGGGCTCAGTTTTTTAGCCATTTTAATTTCCAACTTAAGTTTATCCCGGGGAAAAAGAATTTTTTGGCTGATGCACTCTCCCTATTGCCACAGGATGCGGAGCCTATCTCCAATGTTATTGGGACTGTGCTAACAGAGCCACAATTAGGTTTGGTCGCTGTCACCCGGAGCCGCGCTCGGGGGCAGCCTCCTCTCCCCTCACAAACGGTTCCGGTGCAGCGCTCTTGTGCCCGCAGGCAACCGCAGATGCCTGGTGGGTTGCGGGCAAATTTTGTCTCCGCTTTGAAATCTGATCCGGAAATCTGGTTTCTTGCTAACCCTGACAAGGTTTCGCTTGAGCACGGTCTGGCTTGGGTGGGGGTGCGTTTATACGTGCCTGACTCTCAACGAGCTACAATACTTGCCCGTTCTCATGATAGCAAGCAAGCTGGTCATTTTGGGTTTCTCAAATCCCTCCATTTGGTTCGGCGACAGTTTTGGTGACCCTCCTTGAGAAAGGATGTCAAGGCTTACATCGCTTCCTGCCCTGTCTGTGCTATGTCTAAGCGACCATCAGGTAAACCCCAGGGGCTTTTGCAGCCTGTGGCTGACCCTTCTCGCCCTTGGGAAGAAATCTCCATGGATTTTATTGTTGACTTGCCCCCCAATCAAAAGAAAACTGTCATTTGGGTGGTCAAGGACTATTTTTCTAAGAAGGCCCATTTTGTTCCCTGTGCATCCATTCCATCAGTGCAGCAGCTGGCAAAACTCTTTTTGGTACACGTGTACCGCCCCCACGGCTGCCCCTCTCGTTTGGTGACCTATAGGGGCACACAATTTACCTCACACTTTTGGCGGGCTTTTTTGAAGCTCATTGGCACTGAACAGGCATTGTCAACCTCTTGGCATCCCCAGACTGATGGATCTACTGAGGTCCTTAATGCCACCCTGGAACAATTTCTTCGATCTTACATCAGTTATCACCAGGATGACTGGGTTGATTTGCTCCCTTTTGCTGAGGTCACTTACAATAATGCTGTACACCAGAGCACTGGTCAAACCCCCTTTCGGGTTGTTTTGGGTCGGGATTTTGTTCCCATCCCTGAGTTTCCCCAACCTCCTGCCCCGGCTGTGGCTGCCTGTGATTGGGGTTCTAAGCTTGCTGATTCATGGCCTGTCATCAAGACTGCTCTCAAGGATGCTCAGGCTTCCTATAAGCTCCATGCTGACAGGCATCGGTGCCAACAGCCGTCTTTCCGCGTGGGGGACTTGGTCTATCTCTCTACCAGATTTATCAAGTCTCCTCAGCCTTCCAAGAAACTGGCCCCTAAGTTCATTGGTCCCTTTCCTGTTACTGCTGTTGTGAATCCTGTCACTGTCCGTTTGGATCTGCCTCATAATTTGAAGCGTTTGCACCCTGTTTTTCACTGCAGCTTGCTCAAGCCTGCCCATGACTCCTCTCATTGGCATCCACAGCCTCCTCCCCCTCCGCCTGTCATGATTGATGGCCAGCAGCACTTCGAGGTCAAGGAGATTCTCGACTCTTGCAGGCTTCGGGGGTCTCTTCAATATTTCGTTCGCTGGAAGCATTTTCCCCATCCTGAATGGGTCGCTGCGCGCGATGTCCTGGCGCCTGATTTGATCCGCGCTTTTCATGTTGCCTACCCTTCTAAACCTTCTGCATGATTTCTGTAAGGGGGGTGGTATGTCATGGTCACTGTTGCAATGTTCGCTCCATCGTAACGGTTCGCATGCCAGAGTGTTGATGCGTGTTCCTGGCTGGGAGGGTGCTGCTGATAAACCTTGTACGGGGAGATGTGTAGGGCTGTGCCTGGAAGGAATGTGTTAAGAATGTATCTCTTAAATGTCAAGGTCTTTTTGCCCGTCGATCAGCAGAGCTCGTTAGGAGCACCTGGGAATGTGGGATTGTTCTGTATGCAGGGGCGGGGGGTTGTTGTTGGAAATGGAGCTATTTAGTTTGAGTTTAGGCATGCTTTTCTCATTTTCAGCTTTCTCTCTGTTTGCACCTTATTCTAAATAAAACCAGACCTTAAACTTCGAGTTGGAGTCTGAGCATTTTATTTGAGTAGGGCAATCATTACACATTGCTCCAGTCTGGGTTGGGTAGACTGATGTTTTTCAACTTCCCAGGCTGAGAAAGAGTGACTGGCCCAAATCCCTCAGCCAGTACCAGGTCTAAGCGAAGACTAGGATCTGGGTTTCCCCACTCTAGTTTAGCACTTTAACCACTACACCACACTTGAGCGCATACTGAATGTAACAAATTTTAAATTAGCTTAAACGTCCTATTACTTAGTGACATTCTTGCCTCATTGATTTAGGAAGAATTGTGTTTTCTTTTCTCCAGGAATTCCAGCTTATGGGGGGTATGATAAGCTAAGGGAGTATGACTGGTCCAAAGTTATCCAGTGAGTTTCCAGTGGTAAGGGAGAACTTGAACCTGAATTTTATCACAATCATAATCCAACCCATTAACCACTAGACCACACTTTCTAGCCTGTCCAGAGTTTGTCCCTGAAGGATATTACGACTGGGTTCAAACATTATATTAAGCCATAATCTAATTTGTCTGGTTTTGAGTTAAAAATGTTGTGTGGAATCAGCCACTGTGGTTTGTAAACTACAGTTTAAGGCTTAGCATGTGGTGTGAGCCCAGCTAATTGCTGCTTATTTCAATAAATACCGCTAAGCAACTGTAGTTTAATGTGTTCTTTCAAACACTTCTATATATTTAAAATATTTTTAACATTCATAAACTGGTTGCAAGCATTTTGTCAACAATTAACATAATTGCTAATTATGTTACCCATCCTGTTGGCATGCCCTGATATTGTACCACATTATTTCAGATCAAGGCAGTAGCCTTGAAAACTAAACACATATGATGCCTTTATGGAGCAGTTCAGACATTGTAGTTCTCTGTACATGTCTCGTTTGCATCTTGTATTTTTATTGGCAACACTCTCACATGGTCTCTTTGCCAAAAAAATGTATGCAGAAAGCCTGCACAGTACTTAGTAATAAACACAGCAAAACTTATTTCTGAGTATATACAGCTAAGACTGCATCAACAGAATACATATTTTGGTTCTCAAGTAACCCCACCTCCCACTTTCTTGTTCCTAAATTACTTTATTCAAGTTAAAAATCTGGGAGTGAGCCACAGAAAACATAGCAGAACTTTCTCTATACAATGGTTGACTTAAGACTAAAAGGACTTACGAGATCTAAGCATTAAACGTGAATAAACCTCAAACAAATAATCAGAATGAAATCTTTCACATTAGCCAGATCTCACCATCCTCATTTCTTCCCAGCTCAGCCTGACATAAACCTGGCTCTGAAAACTGATGAACATGAGGAGATATGAGTAATCCACAAACCTCCATATAATTTTTCCTTATCAACGTTCAGCCTTAATGTTTTCCCCTGAGCTTCCTTCTGTTATTACAGAGCTGGGGTACTACTTTCCTAAGAAAACAGTATGGAGGGCAGTTTTTCTCTGAACAGAAAGTGTGGGAATGTATATGGTTTAATGCAACTTTTTTTCCTCATAGCACTTAAAGGAAATGAATGTTCAAATCAAATCAAATCAAATCTTTATTACAGCCATAGACAAGCATAAGGAGGGTAGGATACAGTCAATGAAAAAGCATAGGAGATACATCAGAGTCTAAAAAGAATTATGAAAAGCTAGAAGATATAAAAACATATGTATTAAAACAGAAAGTATTTATAAAAAAACAGTCTAAAAGAATCTAAAAGGAGGACTAGGAGCATTAGATGGGTGTAGGGGAGCATAAAGGTTAGTATGTGCTTTGTGCAGTGGCAGTATCATAGCCAATGAGTTTAATCTGAGGCACGATTATTGCTAATTGGAAACAGGAAATGAACTTTATTCCTGCTAACAATGGATGACTAAAATTTCATAGCACTTCAGAAACATAATGCAAATCTACAGCATAATTGCGGGCATCTTCATTGGAAAAAAGGCCCATCCAGTACCATGGGAGCTTATACCCAGGAGAGCAAGTTTTCAACTGCAGCCTTCAAGCATTTCATGGAGAAAATCTATCTATGTGGTCACTAGGGGCTGAGAATGACTCAATGGCACATAATCAAATCAATCGATCAATCTTCAACCATCAGCTATGTGAAGCTGGAATAAAGTGGTATTGGGTTAAGTGGGGTTAGTGGTAGCTTGTTTTCAGGTTAATTGATATCTGACAGAGAATTCTTGTGAAGGTCCCTCTTCCTTCTTGAGTTCCTTATGTCTGAGCCAAACACAGTTCCCATCTTAAGGCTGTAATTAAGAAGATCCATGCAGCCTGATTTAATAAACTAATTGCCAGCTCTTGGGTTGGTTTGAATGTTGGGGAACTGGCACTCTTGGAGACAGCTGTAATCATGTCTTCTCTTGCACTCAAAATGAGCTGCATGGCTTCAAATATAGTCTGTTTTCCAACAGAAAAACAGCAAACAAGAAACAGGTTAAATATCCTCTGATAGAATGCCTACTTCTTCACCTTTCAAAGGATCTCCCTAGATCAGTGTTTCTCAATCTTGGCAACTTTAAGATGTGTGGATTTCAACTCCCAGAATTCCCCAGCCAACATGTCCACGCATCTTAAAGTTGCTAAGGTTGAGAAACACTGTCCTAGATGCTCCCTAAAAATAAAAAAAGGAAATTTAATTAGGACTTTTTCCAAAAAGGATCAAGAACTTTCACTGCAGTGGGAGTTTTTCTCTTTCCCTGTCAATTACAGCTCTTCACTCTGGAGAACAGCAAAAACAAAGGCACAGCAAATATAATATAGGCCTTCAGAACAGGGCCTGCATCCTGCAAAGCCCTCAGGTTGACCTGCCATCCATGCAGTAATACCAGCCAGGCAGTGGTGAAATTGTTCAAAAAAAATTTCTGGACAGTCAGTTAACCAATCAGATGCTGCCCTTGAGGACATACATCAGGTCTTTATCAAGATAAAGATCTTGGTTAATTTAATGCTATAGTATAATGCAAGCCACTGGAAGAATGTTAATCATGAAAGATAGCAGGCGAATGCTGAAATCAGTAAATATTACATGGGGCACTCTCCCACCATTGACGTAAGTTAAGAGTAATTGTGATAACATAAATTTCCATAATTCCAAACTATTTTGCTAATGGGAAGCGAAATATCTAGATTCATACTTTAGATCTAAGCCATGCTCTGTTTGAAAATCATGTAGTAGACCACAATTGGATTGCTTCACACAATCCACTAAGCCAAAACTAAATTAACCACATTTAGTCTTAGTACAATATATTAAACAAGTCATAAAATGCTATACAATTCAGTACTGTACTCATCAGTGGTTTACTGAATTCAGTGGGCATTTTTCCAAGGCAAGTATATGTCTTTCTTTCAATATCATAGTTTTAAGCTGGTTTAGAAACCATAGTTTAGTTTAACTTAATGTGTGAATCCAGCACTGTGGTTTCTAAATCATGGCTTAAAGTTATGTTTGGACCAGGCCACTATAGCACGTTCAACAAACTATGGTTAAAACAAACGATGAATTAGCATGATGCGGATCTCTCTTCTTACTGGCACTAATCCAGCATTATTCTATAATCTGACATATTTAACTTGATGGGCAATGACATCTTATTATTTCCTATCACACAAAGATAGACAGACAGACAGACAGACAGACTATATAGATAGTGCTTAATGACATGCTATAATTCTTTATCAAAAATGAGCATGCAGAGAATTTATCGAATTGACTTTTCTACCACCATAAAGTTTGCTATCTTTTGTTCTGTACCTACTCCTGTGCCTGTCAAGTCAGCCTGAAATAGAGGTTCTGCCACTAACTAAAAGAACAGAGAAAAGGCACGTTTGGGGAAAATACTTTTACAAAATGTATTTAAAGAGGCAAGTCTTACCAGAAATTAATAGTTTTTAAAATCGTATCACAGTGAAATGGATCCAGAAGGGTTCTGACATGGAACAGGCCCTTAGGCCAATAAAAACTGGTCAGTGCAGAGTCCAGCAGATGTAGTCATTTGGTGTTTTAAAGCAAGCTGAGCTCTGTCTTGATTCCGTTAGCCTGAGAGAATAAATACTGCAAGCAGCTTTCTCAGAGCGTTCTGAAATCTAGGAGGAAACTGTGCAGAGGATGACCCTTTGAACTGTCCTTTCTTTGTAGGCAAAAGTAGCACAATGCCACTGCTATGCATAGCCCCATTGCAATACATGTTGAAATGAAAGATCTGCAAGAAGCAGATGGGAAGCAGCTGCCTGAATACACTCATTGATCAGTAACCCTCTTTAACATATATATGTATGTATGTATCTTTCTTAGATCTATCTAAAAGACTTTAGATTTCTCCAAAGCAAACTAATCATTTTTAAATAACTCTCTGCTGTACTATTTATCCAGCAGCATTTGTAGAGGTTGCGTTGTTCCTGATTTTCCATCTCTCATAAGAACATAAGAATTGCCCTGCTGGACCAAAAGAGCTACTTAATACAGCACTCAGTTCCCATCATGTCAGGCCAGACACCTATTTGAAATTCAATGTAGAACATGAGCACAAGAGCATCTTTGTGCTTGTTTTCCCCGGCAACCGACTTTCAAAGTTTCTAATACTAAAGATAATATATATTCAATATAAAGCTGATCATACAGAAATTTATCTAACCCCTTTTTACAGCCATCTAAGTTGGATGTTATCACTAAATTTTGTAGTAACACATTCCATGGTTTCCACTGGCAATGTACAAAGTACCATCTCCTACCCTGAATCTCCTATCATTCAATTTCATGTGATGATAGAAGATAGATTGATAGATAGATATTGATAGACTTGATAGATTTGATAGATTTTGCCAAAAAACTGTAGTTCACAAATGATTTGGGGATTAAAGATTAAATCATGATACATACATACATCCCTCTATTATAAGTATTTATTTTATTCTGGGCTTTTCCTCAGGAGTCTTTGGTAGGAGACTTGGCCAAATATTTATGCAGTTTTATCAAATTAGAGAATTCACACACTCTCACTCGCAAAGAATTCTAAACCAACCTTCCCCAACCTGGGCATTACCCAGTTGTATATCCTTCAGTTCTTAGAATACCCAGCCAGTATTCATTCTGAGAGTTGATATCCACACCTCTGGATGACGCCCAGGTTAAGGAAGGCTTCTCTATCTAGTTTCTAAGAGGTACTTTAGCAGCTGAATGATTCTTCTTCAGCAAACACTTATCCTTATATAACATTTGATATCATACTTTTAAAATGCATTACAACAATATATCCAGAGAAGGTTTTAAATTAACTGGCCTGTGATTTTCTGAATTTTTTAAAAGTTCATTTTTCAATATCCTGATACAGGTGTCAATCTTAGGGATAGTATGTATTTTTTGCTACAAATTAGCAATTTGATATAAAGTAAAGGGATATACTATAAGTCCCTTAAATTTTTTTATATCTATACTTTGGTGATTCATTTATTTGTGCTTTTCCATTTTAGTTCTCTTCTTTACTCTCTTGAATCTAAAGATCCAGCTGCTTTCCTACCTGGTTTTCAACACTAAACGTAACTAAAAGCTAAATCATAAAACTTCCTAGAGATTTCAAGCAGTCTCTTCAATTATATACTATTATATGTCAGGTTTCAAAGGGAGAAGGAATAGTACAGAGATGTGTAACTGTAGCATCCAAGCCCAGAATTGGGTCATAAATCCTATGTGCATTTACCAGCCTTGTAAAAGTCATATTGAACAGGCATGGTTAGACATATTATGGAAGCCATATTTACATCTGGATGGAGAGATTTTCATGTAAGCTTGGTGTCTCTGCCTTCTCCAATACTCCTGTTTCTTTTTGTTCAAAATCAGGTGGCTGGCATTAAAATGTATATCCACAGGTAAGTACATTTCCAGTATTTTACTGAAGAGGATTTATCGGTCTGTTAAATGTATTTTCATAATGCACAAGTATAATAATACCTGACTTGAACTGTTTTGTCCTATTATCTTGTTGAAACTTCCTACGAAGTTCCAATCCAACATGTGACAATGGTGGATATATAGCTTCAAGAATGCATGAAAACACTTCTGTGCAGAAAGATAATTACCAGATTAATCATTTCACATGAGAACTTATAGCAGGAGGAGACAACATGTTTATGGGTAAGAGCTACCCCTTTTCGGGGTCAGCATCCAAGGGCTGTAGAGTATATGCTGTGCAAACAGTTTCACTGGAGAGGATGGTGCTGAAAAGTTCAACGTCTTTGGTGATTTTCCAGGGACTGTCCTTTTATTTACAGTATTTGCATTTTTAAAGATATATAACCATAGTTGTGGCTTAAAACACCTATTTTGCCCACCTCACCACCCTTTAAAAAAATAACAAAATATTTTGCAACTGCATCTCAAAGGCATGATTTGGTCAGACTCTGAGAGATGAAAAAAAAAAAGCAGGGGGCATGTGTTCAAGGTGATGTAGGCTGTTCACTCCTGATCACAGCTTATAACCCATCAGACCTTGGGATGCAAATCTATATTATCCTACATGTAAATTAAATGTGTTTCTTGCACCAAAGAGTTGAGCTATATTTTGAAAAAGAAATTATATATAAGTTACTATAGTATATTTTTAAGCAAGGCTGCAAACTTTGATGCACCTGGCCTTTAAACAGTATCCTAAGGGTCTCACTTCGAAGAAATGAATGTGGTAAAGACAAAATATTTAATTTTCATTTAATTTATATGTGAACTAAATTGCAATTAAATCAAATACAGTTGATAGTAATCCCTATGTAAATATGTTTCCTTTTTGTCACATTTAAAATTACACAGCTTTGTAACTTTTGGATATTCTCTGTGGACTACATGTAGCCCTAAATTGTGCATGCTTGCTTATAAGAAAGACACACCTTATTCTGCTTTGAATATGGACTAAATTTTATATAATAAAACATTAAGTTGCCACTTTTCATGTTTCCTCACCTTTCTTCCCTCATAAACTCTCATAATAACATTACAAATAAAGCTTGGTATATTGTTATCAGACTTATCTCTAGGGAGATAGTTTGATCGTGTCACATATCCACTGATAACTTTGAAAAGTTTTTTGTTTTATACCCATTCTACACTGGCTGTGTTCCAACAGAACAAACCTCAGAATCCTCAATTGTCCCATGTGGAACAAAACTCAAAACATTTTAAGTGGTCTATTACAGAAATGACTAGCCCCAGACATGACGACGCAGCTAGCTCAAAGCCGAAAGGACGGCTAGAGGCCGACGGTGCTGGTGGTGAACGGCGAATCCGATATTCTAAGGATCAACACACCATTGGAACATGGAATGTAAGATCTATGAGCCAGGGCAAATTGGATGTGGTTATTGATGAGATGTCAAGATTAAAGATAGACATTTTGGGCGTCAGTGAACTGAAATGGACTGGAATGGGCCACTTCACATCAAATGACCACCAGATCTACTACTGTGGACAAGAGGACCACAGAAGAAATGGAGTAGCCTTCATAATTAATAGTAAAGTGGCTAAAGCAGTGCTTGAATACAATCCAAAAAACGATAGAATGATCTCAGTTTGAATTCAGGGCAAGCCATCTAACATCACAGTGATCCAAATATACACCCCAACCACAGATGTTGAAGAAGCTGAAGTAGAGCAGCTCTATGAGGATCTGCAGCACCTACTGGACAACACGCCTAAAAGAGATGTTATTTTCATCACAGGAGACTGGAATGCTAAGGTGGGCAGTCAAATGACACCTGGAATTACAGGTAAGCATGGCCTGGGAGAACAAAACGAAGCAGGACATAGGCTGATAGAATTTTGCCAAGACAACTCACTCTGCATAACAAACACTCTCTTCCAACAACCTAAGAGACCGCTTTATACATGGACTTCCCCAGATGGACAACACCGAAATCAGATTGACTACATCCTTTGCAGCCAAAGGTGGAGGACATCTATACAGTCGGTAAAAACAAGACCTGGAGCTGACTGTAGTTCAGATCACAAACTTCTTCTTGCACAATTTAGGATCAGACTCAAGAGATTAGGGAAGGCCCACAGATCAGCTAGATATGAGCTCACTAATATTCGTAAGGAATATGCAGTGGAGATGAAGAATCGATTTAGGGGACTGGACTTAGTAGATAGGGTCCTGGAAGAACTATGGACAGAAGTTCGCCACATTGTTCAGGAAGCGGCAACAAAATACATCCCAAAGAAAGAGAAAATCAAGAAGGCAAAATGGCTGTCTGCTGAGACACTAGAAGTAGCCCAAGAAAGAAGGAAAGCAAAAGGCAACAGTGATAGGGGGAGATATGCCCAATTAAATGCAAAATTCCAGAGGTTAGCCAGAAGAGATAAGGGATTATTTTTAAACAAGCAATGCGTGGAAGTGGAAGTGGAAAAAGACAATAGAATAGGAAGGACAAGAGACCTCTTCCAGAAAATTAGAAACATTGGAGGTAAATTCCAGGCCAAAATGGGTATGATCAAAAACAAAGATGGCAAAGACCTAACAGAAGAAGAAGAGATCAAGAAAAGGTGGCAAGAATATACAGAAGACCTGTATAGGAAGGATAACAATATTGGGGATAGCTTTGACGGTGTGGTCAGTGAGCTAGAGCCAGACATCCTGAAGAGTGAGGTTGAGTGGGCCTTAAGAAGCATTGCTAAGAACAAGGCAGCAGGAGACGACGGCATCCCAGCTGAACTGTTCAAAATCTTGCAAGATGATGCTGTCAAGGTAATGCATGTTATATGCCAGCAAATTTGGAAAACACAAGAATGGCCATCAGACTGGAAAAGATCAATTTATATCCCCAAAAAACGGAAACACTAAAGAATGTTCAAACTATCGAACAGTGGCACTCATTTCACATGCCAGTAAGGTAATGCTCAAGATCCTGCAAGGTAGACCAGCAATTCATGGAGCGAGAATTGCCAGATGTACACGCTGGGTTTAGAAAAGGCAGAGTAACTAGGGACCAAATTGCCAATATCCGCTGGATAATGGAAAAAGCCAGGGGGTTTCAGAAAAACATCTATTTCTGTTTTATTGACTATTCTAAAGCCTTTGACTGTGTGGACCATAACAAACTGTGGCAAGTTCTTAGTGGTATGGGGATACCAAGTCATCTTGTCTGCCTCCTGAAGAATCTGTACAACGACCAAGTAGCAACAGTAAGAACAGACCACGGAACAATGGACTGGTTTAAGATTGGGAAAGGAGTACGGCAGGGTTGTATACTCTCACCCTACCTATTCAACTTGTACGCAGAACACATCATGCGACATGCTGGGCTTGAGGAATCCAAGGCTGGAGTTAAAATCTCTGGAAGAAACATTAACAATCTCAGATATGCAGATGATACCACTTGGATGGCTGAAAGCGAAGAGGAACTGAGGAGCCTTATGATGAAGGTGAAAGAAGAAAGTGCAAAAGCTGGCTTGCAGCTAAACCTCAAAAAAACCAAGATTATGGCAACCAGCTTGATTGATAACTGGAAAATAGAGGGAGAAAATGTAGAAGCAGTGAAAGACTTTGTATTTCTAGGTGTGAAGATTACTGCAGATGCTGACTGCAGTCAGGAAATCAGAAGACGCTTAATCCTTGGGAGAAGAGCAATGACAAATCTCGATAAAATAGCTAAGAGCAGAGACATCACACTGACAACAAAGGTCTGCATAGTTAAAGCAATGGTGTTCCCCGTAGTAACATATGGCTGCGAGAGCTGGACCATAAGGAAGGCTGAGAGAAGGAAGATCGATGCTTTTGAACTGTGGTGTTGGAGGAAAATTCTGAGAGTGCCTTGGACTGCAAGAAGATCCAACCAGTCCATCCTCCAGGAAATAAAGCCAGACTGCTCACTTGAGGGAATGATAGTAAAGGCAAAACTGAAATACTTTGGCCACATAATGAGAAGACAGGACACCCTGGAGAAGATGCTGATGCTAGGGAGAGTGGAGGGCAAAAGGAAGAGGGGCCGACCAAGGGCAAGATGGATGGATGATATTCTAGAGGTGATGGATTTGTCCCTGGGGGAGCTGGAGGTGTTGACAACCGACAGGAAGCTCTGGCGTGGGCTGGTCCATGAAGTCATGAAGAGTCCGAAACGACTAAATGAATAAACAACAATTACAGAAATGAGACCCTTGTTCACTTGTTTTTCAGCCTAGAACCACAAAAGTAGCCGAATTAGTAGCTCTGACTGCTACATACCACTTGACCCATAAAAAGAATTACCAAGAGTGTTTTTTTAATGAAAGTCTTTTAAAAATTACTCTAGGAATCATTGTAACATGTAAACATGCTTTTCACAGCCTAGCCTTCTGCACAAACAACCACAAATGTGAGCCATAAATGGATAACAACAGTTAAAGCAAGCTTGTTTAGCATGTCTACACAACCATCATAGAGCAATACATATCACAATTCACTTCAAAACAGTCCATGACAAACAACAGCAACAACAGCAAAATTTGGTTATTGGTTTGATGCTTCTCTCTCTTCCTAAAATAGAAAAATTGTGCACATTTTTCTAACAACAAAACTGAGTATCAACAAGAACATGCCCAGAGTGTACATACTAATGCTCAAGAAGCACATCATAGTATTTGCATGTTACAATTTGCAACCTGGAAACTTCAACAGCATTATTAGCAATATTTATGAAATGCATATAGCACAGGCCTTTGCTTTTGTCTGCCAAAGAAAGCACACAGCATAGAACAAAGCAATTCATACAAAATGCAATCTATGAATTCTAACTTTCCCAAACAAATAATAGCTTAGAAGAAATAGAGTTACAGCAGTTGAAACTCTTAGAACACTCAAAAGCTCTATGTGCTTCAGGTGCTGGATATCTCCGAGATCACCTTCTGTGAGATGGGGGACACCTGAAGATTCTGCTGTCCACATGGTGACCTGTCAGAACAAATTCTTAGAACATGGATGTTTTCTTGCAGGCTTGAAACGATTTGATCAGCTATTCTGAGCTAAGAACATTTTGTATATACAGCACATATTGTTCATACAGGGGGAGACAAAATAGGAAATGTTTCTCTTAACAGATACTACTTTATTGGATGTTCTCCTTGTCTCCAGCCTTCTGGATTAAATGTTGAGGGATACAGGGAAAGAGAATCCCTCTCCCATTGATAGAACAAGTTCTAATAGTAGAAGATCATGACTAGATTAGATTCCACTGCTATGGTTTTTGTTAAAGTACCTCTACTCAATTAGAGGTATGAACCTCTGTTTGAAATGTTCATATTCCTATATAATCAATAAAATATTTCCTTATTAATTTTCATTAGTTGATTTTTTTTTGCAAAGAAGGGAAGACTGAGAAGATTGCTACATGTAACACTCCAGATTAACTCTTTCTTATGCTAAAAAATTATTTGTTAGCTTAAGCAAACAAAAGCTTTGATTGTAAGTACACATGAAAATACAGAGCCAGTGGCTTTCTTTGAATAACTTGCACCAGTATAGGTTTCCAAATAAAGATTTAATTGCATCCACTTGCAGCAATTATAATATCAAAGCCATGGACTCTAAAACACACACACAAACGACTAGAGGGTTCATACCCGATGACTGTTTGACAGGGGGTTTGGAAAATGCAATTATAATGAACAAATTCTTCAAAGCAGCCTAAATAGGAGTAACACAGCAGTCTGGAGCTTTGAAAATCAAGTTTAAAACAAGGTCACAAGCTTCTTGATCATATGTATTTTGCTCCTGTGAACATCTGTGAAAAATGGAATGGAAGGCAAAATGTATGCATTTAAATAAGTGAAAAAAATTGTTCTTCATCAAATTGACTAAAGTACTTCCCTTCTTATGAATGCAAGGTCAATCTCAGAAGAATTCAGCTATTTTAACTTTATAAATTATTATTTATTTAATTGGGGGATCTGCACATTTAGGGAAATAAAAATAACCTGGGACCCACTGGTGTTTTTCAGTCAACTCCTGAAAAAAAAAAAAAGCCACAACTTTTAGTTGTGTTTCTCAATCTCAATAACTTTAAGATGAGTGGGCTTCAACTCCCAGAATTCCCCAGCCAGCATGTTGACGTGCACACATCTTAAAGTTGCTGAAATTGAGAAACACTGATTTACATCTTTGTAATTTTGATACTATTGTACAGCAATGGGCAATTACACCCAAGTTTCAGGTAGTTTAACTTCAGGATTTCATAAAATCTGCATCAGAAGAGTATAGTCTGGACAAGAACAGTGATGAACGCAAAGCATGTTTCACATTTCATGGTGTTATTGGCAAGCCAATGCCAATTAATTTCATTCCAACTTATGTCACTAGAGATCTGGAATTGAGTTGGGGTACACAAAATTATGTTGGAGGAAAATTCCGAGAGTGCCTTGGACTGCAAGAAGATCAAACAAGTCCATCCTCCAGGAAATAAAGCCAGACTGCTCACTTGAGGGAATGATAGTAAAGGCAAAACTGAAATACTTTGGCCACATAATGAGAAGACAGGACACCCTGGAGAAGATGCTGATGCTAGGGAGAGTGGAAGACAAAAGGAAGAGGGGCCGACCAAGGACACGATGGATGGATGACGTTCTAGAGGTGACAGATTCAACCTTGGGGGAGCTGGTGTCCTAACAGCCAGGAAACACACTGAGACAAGGAACTGGTCTCTAATATTTATTGCTAGTACTTAACAGGAATCCTAACAAACTGAAGAAGCGTGGGAAAACCCAGACATATAAACCCCAAAGGTTAAGGCGGTCCCGATCTGTGTCTCTTTGAATGGCTGACCAATTCCTCAGTGCTACGCATGCGCTTGACAGTCTGGACGGGAGCCCCCTGCTTGCCATCCTTACTCATGACAGCTGGGGGTGGTGACAACTGACGGAAAGCTCTGACATGGTCTGATCCATGAAGTCACGAAGAGTCAGAAGTGACTGAACGAATAAACAACAACACACAAAATTAACTATTATTTTTTGTAAAAGTTACCTACAAAACTTCATTGCTTGGGGTATAAATGTTGCATCTAATTCAATTCCTCATTACCATGGCACAAGGTCCACATATCAGAGTGTACCCTGGATTTGGCTAACTCCCAATTATTGAATCAAAGTAGATTGATTCATACATCTGTGTTGTACAAAACTTAGTGAAACCCCTACACAGGGAAGTTATTAACAAACTTGTCCACATTCTCTAGATACAGACATTTTATGTGCAGTGATCAGTTTTCTTTCCTGAAACTGTACTTATTATACAACTAGAAAATAATTATTTTGCATGTAGTATTGACAGAGTATGCTGTAGAAGGGAAAAAATGTTAATTCATTCAATATACATATTGATTTATTTTTTCTGGATCTGTCACCCATATTTATAACCTACTTTTAATTGTAGCCTATCTTTGTCCTGAACATACCAAGAAAAGCCTGCACACCTGTCTCGGTCTGATTACTAAATAGCTTAATCAAAGAAAGGGAAATCATAGTAATTGGGCATCTAAACATGCTTGTGCATCATGAACTGAAGATCCTTATTTAACATGTAATCAATTTCCACTTATTTTAACCATAAGATTTCTATATTTGGTTTCCCAAACTATGTTTGAAGACAAAATTCTAGGTTTGCATAATTCATGTCTGAAACCAAATGAATGAGCTGATGCTCCTTAAGAGAATCAAAAGGCCAAAAAACCTGAGTCTCCCCACTCCTGGTCCCTTACCTTAACTACTACTTTATACCATGTTGCTTCTCCCAACTCTTAGCTAGCTATTACTCTGATCTTTAAAAGGCTGTATGGCTCTGTTTCAATTTCTGTATGTTCTATAAATATATATTAAAGATGCTTTGTACATACTGGGATTCTATCTTTAATTAAATGCAGCATGGAAATAGTTTAAATGAAGTAAATATGATGAGCCATATCACTTGCTACATCTTTTCTTCAGCTAAGTGCAGGCATATGTGGGCCTCCTCATTTTCATTCTATCTAAAGGGAATAATCACTTCTGCCCATACTGTGGTCCCCAACCAAATGCCTCTATTCACCTCCCAGTTAAAAACAAAATCTCACATGTCCAAAACAGTAATACATGCTTCATATCAGCAGTGTAACAGCTGTTCTATACAAGCATCTTGAACTTTCTGTCTCTAATTCAGTAAAGTCTTTGAGAGAACAGGGACATTTGTTATAGAATTTTATTAAGGATTTTAATTACAATAGTAAAATCTAATAGAAACTAAAAAGAAGACTAGAAAGAGTGAAAGGTGCAAAGAAGAAAAAATGTAGAAAATGGAAAGGAAAAAGAAAGGAAATTAAGGATATAGTAAAGAAAGAGAAAAGAAATATATAAAGAAGTGACTTCCAACCTTCATCCCAACAAGTATAAACAATTTTTGTAATCACACCAAGTATAAACAATTTTTGTAAGAGAGAACAGTGACCTTTGTAAACAGATGTCCTACAAAGCAAGGAGCTTCTGACCTTTGTTGGAGAATTACCTTCCTTGAAGGGACATGTCAGCATTCTGATTTAAGGTATTTCCACAGATCACATTTACCTGCTTCTACCACCTCCTAAAACATTCAATGCAGTATCAGCTCAAGGGTATAAGGTGCCCCTAGGCTATCCTGACTGATGACGCCACTTTCCACAGTGCAAATATTTGCATTTTTAGAATTATTTGGAAGGTGCCAGCATTGGCACCCCCTAAGCTTTGCTGTTCTAGGGCTTGGTTCAAAGCCTTTCAAAGCTGACATGTAACCATTTTCATTTCTGCTGGTCTCACAATGCTGAGAACACACAGAATTCATCAGGAGTCAATCAGTGTCCATCCACCTAACCAAAAGGAATATGCAAAAAGTGTCCCATCCCCACCCACCACTGGTCCCTGGGGTAACAAAATCTCCCCCCCCCCATACATGTGTACGTATGAGCCATTTGCTGAACAATCTTAGTGGCTGATAGGAAAGTGTTATTGCACTGTGGGCTCTAATGATGAAACAACATCATGTTGGCATCTTTTGCAAACAAGTGTTTTTTCTAGGAGCCAAATCCCTGGCTGTAATGACGAGTGGGGCAGGCATCAAGACAAGGATGCTGAAGTTCCAGTGCTGTGGGGAGAAGAATTGACTTGAGTCCACAAGCAGGGAGGCAGGTGGAGGCAAGATTTCCAGTTGGCAAACATATGGCCCACAAGCTACAGAGAATTGCTGAAACTGAATTAAAAGCTTTGATTCAGTTTAGATAAACAGGTGCAGAGCCAGGTAAACCAACTCAGCTCTTAAAGCCAGCCAAAACTTTGTGAACATACCAGTCTAGAACTTGTTCTAAAGCAGCCTGAAGCCATGATTTGGAGATGCCCTAAAGCTTACAAGTATATAGCTATAGTTTTGAGTTCTCTGCACAGGCTGTTTGCAATTTAGGAAACAAACTTGAAACTAGAGGTAAACTAGTATCCTTAAGACCCAATTTAATAATACACTGTACCATCTCACAGATTTTAGGCAACAGGATACTGTATGTCCAAGAATAAAGTAATCTTTCCTGTCTGTGTTAGGCTGTATCTAGATAGACCTTTCAACATGGCACGCAGATGGTTTCCAGACATTATCATCTTTCTATAGTGAAGAGGTCCATTTCAACTCATTTCCATTCATCTTTTCTGAGTGGGAAAGTCCATTAGGTAGAAAGATTTGTTTCAGAAGCTCCACACAGAACTATGGATGTTGTATGGGGCTTAATTTCTGCAGACTTTAGCAGGGCTGTTAACAGAGAGGTTATTTCTATTTCCTTTCACACTGCTGCCTCCTACAACCAAACACGGTTGGTATTTTTGCACTGATTTTCAAGCCATGGAAAACTTTGGACTTCTGAAATCTCAATTTCAAAACAAAAACGTTACAAACACATATCAATTAATCAACATGCCCGTAAGGATTGCAAATGGGGAGGGAAGAGGGAGGGACAAGTCGCTCAAGTGAGCAAGACAAACATTAGGATTCTAGGCTTTGGCAAAGATTCAGATAAAGCAGTTGTTCAACAGTAACGTATGGAACAGCAATGAAGGTATATATTCTGCTTTATAGTTCTCACATCCAGAAAGAGTGAAAGTTATCCCTAATGAGATAAATGTGAGAATTGTTGCTAACATTTGTTTTAAAAAAGCCTGGAAGCTGGCTTAGAAATAGTGTCTTTTAAAAAGCTAACAAATGAGAAATCCAAGAATTGCTCTTCCCTGCAAGTTAGGGATCTTCTTTAGGAATCACCATTTCATATAGTTAGTACAGAAAATCATGCAGCCAAATCCTAACTGTGCTGAAAAAATATTTTTATCTGCCTGTATGGAATGACATCAAAAGTTTTCATAATTTTCTGGACTGCATTCTATCTATTGGTTGCAATATGTATGTATGAAATAAATTTCCAGATGTTGCATTAAAGTCTAATAAAAGCCTCCTTCTACCCCTATGGAAAACTTTTCCAAACTTGACTCTACTGTGTTGGTAACAGAATCAACAGAAATCTACAATATTTACAACTTTAATAGGCAAGTATTTACACAGAAAAATTGTTTCTTGCATCTTAAAACGATTTCTTCCTTCTTGTTATTCTAATTCCCCAGACATTCAGTACCAGTAGTAAAAACTTCCATGCCACTGAAATAGCCTTTCTCTTCTCTAGCTCCCACATCGTTGCATTCTGTAACCTTTGCCCTTTCATTTGATCAGAACCAAAAAGATACCATAAGAAAACTAATGTGCCAAAGAAAATGAAGGTATGTGGCTATGTTTCATAATATACCATTATTCATATCATGCTGCTACTGACTCAGCCTGTGTTTGTCAGCTTATTTGGCACAATGAACTTTGTTTTTAAAGCAACTAAGTAGAAAACAACCTAGAAGCTTGGTTTCTCACATAGCACCAGTGTTTTAAGTGCTGGGTCTAAACATCTTTGCTGCAAAATAATAGTATAATGAAAAAGCACTTTACATCACCAAGTGTTTCCTGGTAGGTCCTCACCGCTCCCTGGGAATGGCATTTTTATCAGCCTTCAGTCTGACATGAAAGCGTCACCTTTGTTTTGATCCCAGAAGTGAAACCATGTGGAAATGATTGAGAGTGACGTCACATATTCAGCATTATGATTTAAATTAAGAGTTCAGCCGGAGAAGGAGGAAATTTTCTCTGAGTTGGTGGATGATGACCCTTGCAGTCAAACACAACTCATAACTGTCAAGCCCCAATCTCGCACAATAACAACAGCAAAGGCAAAATTAGGAACTTTTATGGAGACATTTGCACACCATCATTTAGATGAAAGCAATTAAAATAATCTGGTGCCTTCCAGATATAGTGGGATACAACCTGGCAAGGTTTTTCAGAAGTGGTTTGCCCTTGCCTCCTTCCTAGGGCTGAGAGAGAGTGACTGGCCCAAGGTCACCCAGCTGGCTTCGTGCCTAAGGGGGGACTAGAACTCAGGGTTTCCCAGTATCTAGCCTGATGCCTTAACCACTACACCAAACTGGCTCTTTTTTCAAGCGTAGGATTTTATTTATTTATTTATTTATTTTCTACCCCGCCTTTATTATTTTATAAATAACTCAAGGCGGCGAACATACCAAATACTCCTTCCTCCTCCTCTTTTCCCCACAACAACAACCCTGTGAGGTGAATTGGGCTGAGAGAGCCCAAAGTCACCCAGCCGGCTTTCATGCCTAAAGCTTTTATTATCACTAATTAATGCTTACATATCTCTAATGCTCCTACGGTATATCTTCAGTTTTCAGAGTTGTAACCCAATATCTCTATATTAAAAATTAAGTAGGAGCCATATTTCTATTACTTAATTTATGTTCATCTTTTGTAGGTGGCCTACAATTACAAGTAAAACTAGAATCAAAAGCATAAGGAATGTTAGACTTTGGCTCTGAAAGAATGCTTCCAATTTCTCCAAAATATAAGCTGGCAGAGGCCTTTTACTTTCAGTTTCCAGACAATAAAAAATGGGAATATTGGTAACTATGTTGGCAGTAAAAGATTGAAAGAGACAAAGCTACTTGCATGTTAAGACTGTAAAATGATTAAGAATGCCAGACCTGCTGGGCTGTTACAATCTGGCAACCACTAGATTGCAGCAAACAGTTAAGATGGTTTTGGTATCTCGTTACTACCATCTAATAATTAACTAGGATTCAGCAGCCCACATTATGATATACCTAATTTTAAAAATACTAAAGGTTGGAAGTTTGGACATAGGGTTATTTTACTGAGGTTCCTATGTATTATATTTCTAGGATTTTTGTCTGATTCACATCTCCTGGCATAGATGCTCTTGGACACCTTAAGCATACATTGACATCTTAATTATCTAATTCCATCATATGGAATTTTGCAGCCCTAAACATGATAGGTATTAATAACATAGTGGATGGTGCTACCTACCCCTTTTTTTATATGTGCAGGCATTTAAGAGACTTGTCTAAGAAGAACCACTGGAATATGCACACATAGGTAAAGCAGTGAAATTAAAGCTTTGTGGATGCACTTTGTGGATCTCAGAAACAAATAACATAATGGTTAGCTACAGTATAATATATATGTAAAGCTAAATCCAGACTTTAAAAAAATAATCTGTGAAAATGTTGTCTTTAGTATTACATATTCTAATATTTTTCATATAGTATACCTCATACAGTCTATATGAAATGTATACTATATTTCATAGTGTATATTTTTCAAAAGTAGAATAACATTAGAAAAAACATCCAGGATAACTGGATCTCTTTTGAGGGAGATGGGTGGTGATGAAATTTGAAATATAAATAAAATAAACAAATAACTATATTACAATGATTACGCACAAAGTTTGTTTCCAGATTTAAATTCCTTTCATGAAAATTAGAGAAGCATGAACTAAGAATTCTTTCCCATTACAATTGGTTACTTATTCAGTCCAGAGAAAATGAAGGAGAATAAATAAACCGGTATATGAACATATAACACTTCCAGAACAATTTATTTAGAAGAACCTTTGGGAAAAGCATAGCAGTGGTAAATTTAGATTCACACAGATTTCAGTTATCTATCAGTGGTCTTCATGATAGGAGTGTTATGCAGGCCCCTCCAAATTTCATCTTTTAAGTATGTAGTTCAATGTATACTGCTAATCGTTGAAGGAACTTTCATACATTTTATCTGCCTTTTGTGTATCCAGGTAGATGACTGGGGAAAATAAAAACTTGATGTTTTGACTCACACTGTCATGCTATTCAAAGACTCCCTTGCGTTTTGGCAGGACATGTCAAATGCAGGGACATGTCTATTGTCAATTCACAGTCAAGCCATATACATTACCAGACCAGTTCAAAGACTGTTTCTGTACTGTATAAAGCAGCAGCAATGGATGCTAATTAATCCAAGCACCCCATTTGGTTGCATGATCTGCTCATACTTAATCTGTGGATTGGGAAGCAGCTCCAAGCATACTGAATTATGATGTATGCATACAAAAATAACAGACACTAATATTCTACAATTGTTTAGGTAGCTCTATCTAATTAAAATCTCATTTGGATGGTTTAGGGATTCACCTGTGGCTTTAGAGGTGATTTTTCAGTAGGCCCAAAGTTCTTGCCTGCATTTATGAATTCATACATCTGAAGCTTTGCTTGTTTGGCTGTTTGCCTTGGGTGTTGTAAAGAGTCCACTACAGAAACACCCCAGGTAGCTTGTGTTTTCTTTCCTTGGCACCATCTCTCTGAGAAAGGCTATCTTCAGCTTCCTATAGTTTGGGAAGTGAGGAATGTAGAAACTGCTCATGGGTTAAAAAGATTGCAACAACCACTGTGTCCTCATGCGGATCCTACTACGTCCTTCTAATCACATCACCAAAAACTGCAGTGCACTTTTAAGGCATATTATCCTTTAAAAAACAAAACAAAACCCTCTAATGATTTTATTACTTGTGATTTGGGTTTTTATTTTAGGAAATTTTATTGTTTCTTTTTATTTCCACCTCCTCACTTTTATATTCTACCCCCATTTGCTAACATGTACCCATACTGTCCTGGGTTGTGGGGGTTTTTTTTTTTTGGTCCCATCTAGACACACTTTTAGGGATGCAACCCAGGGCTAGTCATTAAAGAAAAAAAAAACATATGAAAAACATGGCCCATTTCAGCTGTATTAGAAAAAATGTCCTTCAGAAACAGAGCTTTGCATATGGAATGCCCCAAGTTCAAACCCTGATATCTCTGAAATCCTTAAATGCTGGCAAGTTTAGAAAATTAGATTATATTGATATCTATCTATCTATCTATCTATCTATCGATACACACACACACACACATACACACACATATCCTGTACATATACATATTCTTCATACGGTTAGCAACAGTTATTTAAAACATTCTTTCAGTGCAAATAATAAATAAGCTAGATGGGCCCATGTGTCATGAAGACTTTGGCACTGCAGTCCTGAGTTCCTTATTATGTATGCATCAGTGAACTATGACCTAATGTTGATGTAAGAATCCAGCCAAATTAACTTACTGAACAGAAGGCAAAAACACATTTTGACTCTGGCCTCAAATCCTGATTTATAAACCAATATTAAGTTACTGTTCTATTTTGGAGTAGCTGGGAACACTGTTTTTTTTAACCATGGTGTTAGTATGTAGCTGTGAAGCAAAGCGGTAAGGAAAGGATGCCTGGCTTCCTAAACAAGGTTCTTGATGACAATTGATGCTACCTTAATCAAATAATGAACATGGCTACATTAATTAGGAGTGTGAAACAGTGACTGCATTTGCCTGAAACAGAACTCCTTGCTTACCAGTGAAAATTCTGGTTTATTAGTACATGATTGCTTCCACCAGATCCAGCTATCAGCAGATCCAACTAAAAAACCTTGATGTCTCCATCCATGGTTAATTCACTGTGCTTATAATGTAGTCAACAAGCCACAAGAAATAGTCTGAATTCGTCAGCTACAGCTGCTGGAAAGAGAGGCCATCTGGAGCAACTGCCTTATTGCTGATAACAGAGAAAGGCATGTGCTGATTACACAGGCAAGAGAAGTATGAAATCATATTCCAGTTTCAAATCTAAAGCTCTGTTTGGATGTTCTCTAAGTATATGAAAGAGGAACAGAATCCCAGAAACCTGAAACACAATTTGTACAAATGGATACATAATAACCTCTCTCTGTCTTTAAAAGGTCTGCATTTGCAGTTGTATCTGCTGGACATTTCAGACATAAAGTGTGTTCTACTTGAGGAAACTGTGGAGTTCCAGGAAAACGCAAATGCTTTTTATTCCATTCTCTAATTTAGAATTATAGCATTGGAAAGTACCTCAGAGATATCTACAGTAGTCCAACCCTCTGCTGAGTGTAGATTTGCTACAGCATTTCTTACCAGTCACAGTCTAGCTGCTCTTTGAAGACATCCAACAAAGGAGAACTCCCCACTTCATGTGGCAGGCTTTTTCACTGGCTGCCGGCATGAATAGTCAGGAGTTTGTTTTGATCCTTAACCTGAACTTGCTTCCTCATCCTTTTTAGCTGTCCTTTGGGGGCAATACAAAGTAACTTCACTCCCTCTTCTGTGGGAGAACCCTTCAGACTTCAGATCTGTTCTCAGTTGTCTTTTGGATAGGTTAACATCCCCAGATTCTTTAACTGTGTGTGGTGTTGGAGAAAATGGTTAAGAATACCTTGGATTGTGAGAAGAACAAAAAGCAGTAAAGACAGACTGCTCACTGGAAGATTAATAATGCTGCTAACATGTAAACAATCTGGACACTTCATGCAAAGGCAAGAGTCACTGGAGAAGGCCCTGATGCTTGGAAAACTCAAAGGCAACTAAAAAACAGGCTATAAGGTAGATTGATAGTATTACTGATGACATAAGCATGAGTTAACAAGAGCTCAAATAATCTGTTACTGACAGTGCTGGCAAAATGAAGCTTCTCAGGATCATGAAAAGTCAGATGGGCCATTAGTAGGAAAATTGTTTTTAAAAATCCCACACTAAAACTGGCAGAGTATTCCATAATCAGAAAAAAGGAGATGGATAGCAGAGAGAGAGAGAGAGAGATCTATGCTTCAAGTAAAATGTTCATTTACCCATAAGTCAAAATCAACTCTTAAGCACAAAAAACTAAAGATGATAATTAAAGATAAAGCATATATCACTTGGGCTTTTAGAAGCATATAAAAGCTTTAACCAAGACCATCCCAGTGCTTTAATGATTATATGTCCTCAATTTTATGTATCTGTTAATTGAATCAATTCTACTCCTCAATTGCACTACATAAAATTTAATTGGGTGGCAGAAATTCTGGCTATGTGGAGAAGTGATTTAATAATTGCTAATCCAACTTTATATAATCTAAGCAAAGAATAGCTCATAAAAATAATAGGGAAGACCCATTAGCGTTATTAAAGTTAGGATAACAGGCACCAGTTACAGATTTGTCTTGGGCTATAAAATCTGGTAACATTATTTCACATTTAGATATATCTCAATTTTAAATCCATAAGAATATTTACTAAAGAAGCAGCAATGCCTGGGTGCATCTGGAACAAGCCATAAGCCTGGGCTTGTTACATAATATTTGCCAATAATTACATTATAGCTGCTTTACTTGTACAATAGTTTCCAGTTGTTGTTTTTGCAAATTTCTCATCCTTCAAAAATAGTCTTTATAAATCAAGACAGTTGCAAGAGTCCAATTTTTCATCTCATAAATTATCAAGTCAATTGATATTATTTTATGGGCTTTCTGTGTTGTAACTTGAAAGAAACTAAAGCTCCCATTAATGTGAAATTGAATTGGTTCATCTAATACAGAGAAGGTGGGAGAAATTTCTAATATTAAATATATCTATGCCCTGTTAAAAGAAGCTAGGAACTGTCCTAACCGCCAGGAACCACGCTGAGACAAGGAATAGGTCTCTAATGTTTTATTACTGCTACATTAGACAGAAAATCCTAACAAGCTGAAGAAGCGTGGGAAAAACCCAGACAGATAAATCCCAAGAGTTAAGGCGGGTCTGATCTGTGTCTCTTTGAATGGCTGCTCAACTCCTCAGTACTACACATGCATTTTCCACCCTGGATAGGGGCCCCCTCCTGCTCACCATCAGTACTCATGACAGGAACAGAGGATAATAATGAGCATAGGAATGCCTCTACCAAGCGTTCAGTGAACATGGAAAAGTGAAGGACTTCAAGATCTCTGGCTTAAGTCTGATGCTGACTTCATGTTGAATCCCTAACACCATTAACTGCAAGAATTATGAGCAGTTAACGAGATCTGGAAATGTCATGCAGTATGGCAGCTGGAAAGCTCTCTTAGAAAAGGCAGCTGCTATGGAGGTTGGCCAATGTTATGTTTGATCATGTAGTATTTGAGTATATTCTTTTTTTTCCCACAGGCACCCTTCTCCTCTTCTATGAACAAAACAGGATATGGGAGAAAATACTATTAGTAATGTGGTATTTTGTTGTCACTGGCAAGCTCCAAGGATATATATTGTATTGCTCACTACATACTGCAAAAACAAGAATTCCTAGGCACTGTAGCAGTGATGTAGCAGTAATTTTCCATGGATTTGTACCATTGCACTGCTGAAATGTTTAAAAGTCCATTTCCAGTGGCCTGGATTCTTTCCATTGAATAGTTACCTTCGATTCTGCTTAGAAATAATACATTGCCCCATGGTAATATTAAAAAGGTATTACAAAACAGTAAGAATGATATGCATCTTCTGTTTTCATGTACATGTTCACACATATAAGGCATAAATATACAATACAATTAGATACAACATGCAGACATATACAATTGTACGTAACAGCAGCATTTCCCAACTACTATCTTACATTTCTGAATCTTTCAGTCAGAAAAAACACAGAATGATCCTCCAGAACAACAAAAGTTTCCTGATAATTGAAATCAATTATCTCTTACACAGAAGAGCCAAGAATGTATGAATATAAGAGAACTATACACCTACTTGTATTATCATAGTATGTCACAAAGTTTCTAGCATTATGTTATAGGTTTCTTTGTCAGCCTGCTATCACAGCATCTGGTACAATGCAAGTAAAAAAAAAGATTTATAAGCTACTAGATCACAGATGATAAAATGAAGGGCTTCAGAAATGACTGCTAGTAAAAATGATATATCCCCTTTCTACCCCCAGCAGCATGTGTTCTGCATTTGCAACTTGCTTTTTAACAAAGAGCTGATATAAAAAGTTTTAGGAAATCTCTAATAGCTGGATTCTTTTTAATTATCTGCCTATACGTGAAGTTTTAAATGACCATTAATTTCTATGGCCACACACTCAACACATAACTCAGGAGGACTAACAAAAAAAAAATAGAAAAATAAGAAAACAAGTTAAAAATAATCTTAAAAAACAAGTCACATGCTTGGAGTCATTCAACAACATCTGATAAAAAAAAAAACTAGAACAAGAAGACAGGCTCAACTCACAACTTGGCCCAAGGCCCAGGGAAAGAACCAGGTCTTTAGCAGCTTATGAAAGGCCAACAAGGCTGGGGCCATACAGCTTCATCTTTGTCCTTACATAGCTGGCATTTGGTATTATTTGAAATATGTTCGATTTTGGCTTTGATGGTCATTTGCACAGCCTGTTCTTGTGCTGTGATAATTTTCCTTCAGTTTCTTTTTTTTAAGAATTCTAGTTTTCAGTCATGCTCAAGTCAGGTTTTGGTCTGATTTTCCTTTATTATCATGCATATATCAACCACGAAGAGATATAGATTTCTATGTATTAAACTGGTTTTCAGTTGCTTCCTTTCTGTAATCTTTTGATTTTGCAATCTTTGCTGGTTTTTCTTTGCAAATGTCCATCAACAGTGGTTCCTTTCTATGCCTGATTCAAACTACATTTCTCTTCTTCCACTGTTTGCTTTACTTGTGAGAAAGGAGATGTCACTCACTTCTATTTCCTCATTTTCCTGGCTGTCTGCTTCATCCCCCGCCCCCACATCTCCACATTCTCAACTTTCCTTCCCAATCTCATTTATGTCAGGTCCTCTCCTCTGTCTATACCCAGCTGTCACAATCCTCCCCAGTTCTACCCACTTTCTCAACACTCTCCCCATCACCAGCCCAAGATCCAGTCCACCTTCTTCCTTCTTGACCTCACAACCTGAGATCCAGGTTCTCCATCCTAGGATCCAGCCAGCATACCTCTTCCCTTTCCTCTCTCCCACCCAACCAGCTGCATTTTTTGCACCACTTTCAGACTGGCTGTGGAACCTGCCCACCCTCACAATAGTGGCTTATTTGGAGGACTAAGTCAGCGCTTTTGGGCTTTGCATCAGTTTAATTTGACCTTTTTAAAAAAGTAACATCAGGGTTTTTGTGTGCCCTGTTTTTCTATTGGATTTGCTCTTGCTTCACAATGCCTCTCAGCTGTAGGGGCAAACAAGCTATTATTCAAGGTACCTTGTAATATAATTTTGCCAGAAAAGAATGCATATAAATTAATCACAACCCAACCTTAATTCATTTAGTCCATGTCTGGTTAATTTCATGATCTCTGTGATGAACTACCCAGTTTGATTATTCTACTCCTGTAAGTAATGTGCACATTTTAATTTTCAGCCATTGTGCTCCAGCTACTTTCTTTTCTGTCCCCTCCCCAGCCAGGCACTACACTATAACCAACAACCATGCTTTAAGCTATTGTGAAAAACTTAATGTTATCTTTCTAGTATCACAGCTAGCAAAGCCTTTCAAACAGAAGTTGAAGGAATGGCACCACAGAAGGATGGCTTCCCTGCATAACAGCTGCTTATTTCTTATTTCTATTTTATCTTATTTTGCTGCAAATGGGTAGATAAATTAATATAACATGAGCTGAAAATGTGGAGGGAGGATTTCAATTTTTTTTCATTTGTGGGGAGTGGGAAATGGGTTTTTGGAACAGTGATTCTCAGCCTTGGGACTTTAAGATCTGTGGACGTCAACTCCCAGAATTCCCCAGCATAATCCCATGCAAGCAATATCTTTCTCTTTCCATAGTAAAAAAAAAAAAATTAGAGGCTTACAATTTTAGCTCTGGAAAGTTACTTGTAAGTGTAAAATGGCCTTTTCAGCTCTTATAAAAATAGTTTTCTAGATAAAAAAATACATGTCCTTATTTCTAAAAGCTAGGAATTTAAGTGGGAAAATATCCAGAAAGTTTTAGAGTATTTTTAAATAAATAAATAAATATTAAGTTCCTTTGGGCATTAAAGTTTACTACTTTATTGTGCATAATTCTGGCATCTTGCTTTTCACTTTGTCAGGATGCCAGCACTGGATTAAAGGATCACTGTTGCACACCAAGGATGTGGAGGTTGAAGAGGCTAATCTTCCATTGTTGCATGGTGTTAGCCCAATTAGACAGAATAAAAACAGGAACTGAGGCAGTCAAAATGATCTTTTCCAATACAAATATAAATCCAGGGCTGGTATATGCAGTCAAATTTCATCTGGACTTTGGTTGAAGAAAATGCTTGCTTTGGGGATGTAGAGACTCAGTAGATAAAATGCAGAGTTGATCAGACTGATTTTAATGGATGAGATGTAGTGGATTTTTAAAAAACCCTTTTATTTAATTCTTTACTTTATTAATCCAGTCCAACTGCAATCATCTCCTGTGATTTATTTTTTTTATATCGCTTCATTGGCAATCCCAGCACAAAGAGCTTTTCCAGATGATGAACTGTTAGCAGAGCAATTGCTGCTCTTTCAGCCAGATTGGGACTTCAAAAACATCAAGTTATTTCCAGCAAACATTATGTAAAATACAATAATTTACCACTTGCCTTCAGTAGTGACCACTATAAAAATGTATTTTTGAACAGGCCCACAAATGCATTAATGAGTAAATAAAGGTGATTATCAAAAATTAGAATGCAGAAGGATACTAGTAAGACTGCTTCCTAAGACATGATTAAATGGGATTTGGGGATCCTATTTTTTGGCTTTCAGTAACCCTGAGAAGTTGCACGCAGATGTTTTGTGTGTGTGTGTGCATTGTGTGTGTGTGTGCATTGTGTGATATGCCTGCTTATCTGGCATATCTCTGTATCTATTTTTATCTGACTTAACAGATTTCACATCTAATGTAGAATGAGCAGTAATTCAATATTACTGAATGATTTGTTGATGAATAAGAGGGGCTGAGAGAATTTATGATTTAAATAATAGAAATCATCTATCGAGCCAGACAGAATTGTTCCTTCAAGCAATTTGTATGATCATCTATTGTGAGATTGCTCTTTCTAACAAATTTCTAATGCTAACTTTATCTCAACACATAATTGTCAAGGCTTCTAAAAGTGCAGACTTGGACACCATAAAGGAGCTGAGAGATTACCTTGGCTATGAAGACCTTAAAGCTGCTTGGATAAAATGGGCTTCTTCTGCGTGGAAAATCTCAGGATAGCTGATGAGCAATGCTGAGCAAGACTTATCAAATAGGCCAGTGTGTTGGATCATGAGGTATAAGTGCACATGCTCAATAGCAGTCCCATTGATTTGGGATAACAGTAATTTAAGAGATTCTGCCAACTCCATGATCCCAGCTTCCACCTGTATATTCAAAAATGAGACTCTAACTTGCTATGTTCCCAAATTTACTTAATGATCTTATTATATGTCACTTCTCTTTCCTCTTTCCCCTAATTAGCTCAATAAGAAATTCAGTAAGCTTATAATTATGCTTGCTGGGTTCTAAGCTACACAAAGAAATTATATCCTTGCTTAGTGCAATGTGTGAACAAAGCCAATGTGACTGCCTCTAACAATTGCCTTTAATATATGGGAAATGATTGTTTCCGTATTGTACCAGAGACTCTGACGTGCTCTAAGAATGCACAGTAAAAGCAAGCTTCATCTGCAAGATTAGGTTGTTAATAATTGTTTTAGATACAATGGAGAAAAGCAGTTTCCCTCCAACCTTGAAGTAAAAAAGAGAAGAACAATTCTTGGAAAACAGCCTATTGCCTCTAAAGCACACGATTACTGTAGCAGTTTGCTATCACCATGAATGTGACTCTCTTCCCTAAAGGACTTTTTTTTTTTTGCACCTGGCACTTCAATTAAATGGCAGCTGATACAGGATATAACTAATAATGTTATCCCTTGCTGTCATGAAGAGAGGTCATTTTATGGCTATCCCATTCTTCTTTTTAGAACATTACTTCCATATTAAAAGGCCTTGAGGATGCTTCTGACATCTTGGTCCATTGCAAAGACTGTGGAAATTGTTTTTTCATTCTAATTTTAAAACAAATGTTATTATGCTGATTAATTAACAAAAGAAACCCATGCATTCATACAATTGAGTCAATGTAATAAAGTAATAATTTAAAAAGGAAGGAAACAAAGGAAAGAGGAAGCAGCTAGCAAATTATGCTACGAACAAAATTCCAAAAACTTTATTTAGAAGTCCTTGACCCTTTTTCAAATACATACACACATATACATACAAAACCCTAATTCAGGTGTTGGCAAAAATATGTCAACCATTTATTTCTTCAAATCAGGAATAGATTTCTATTTCCACTGTTGTATAATATTTCTTTTAGCCACCCCCCATGCTAAAAAAAATCATAGTTCTTTGTATATTGGTAGATTCCAAACACTGGGGATACCATCAAGAAGAACATACCACCTGGGGAGAAAGCCAAGTCTTAATGGCCTTCCAGAAGGCAAGAAATTCAGGGCCTTCTGAATCCTGGGGGGTGGGGTTGTTTCTTAGGGTAGACACTGCAATAGAGAAGGCCCCCTCCTGAGTCCCACAAGATGACCCTGTTTAACACAGCAGACCTTGAGCGTGTCAGATGAACCCGTCGGATTGCATGGAACAGATAAAAACTTTCAGAGATAGGTGGGGGCCAAAGATTCCCAATTAATTTCCATTATGAGTTATCTCTCATGTAGTTACATTTCATTGCAGTCCTATTATTTCTACTTATCCCAGTTAATAGATTCACACATAACTTGAAGTCAAGATTTGTTTAAAATTTGGACAAACGATGGCCTTATTTGCACATACTAATGAGTCACAACAAAACCAAAACATGAACAAGACATAATGAAGATTTCAATTCAGGTAGCTGTTACAAAAGGAAACCATATTCTATAACTTTATCATCTCTATCATCTCTATCCCTATCTATCTACATACTAAGAACTCCTTATAGATATAAAACAAAGCTATAATTTAAACAACCAAGTGTGTCCCTTTAAGAATATCATAAAAGCCATTTCACCATAGCAATACGTATTCATCACTGTGTGCGTAGTTAGAAGAAACCTCAAAAATTCTAATTTTCTGATGAATATCTCATAAGACGCAAATGTTTTCAAATAAACTTCTGTCATACTGACAGTTTACATTTGTATATGCACAGCTAAAATAGCATAATGTCTTAACCCATTCTGTATCTTTGTAACTAATTTGTTTGAGATGCTAGATCGTTGGAAAGCATCAACATCATGGATAGGCAAATATCACAGGCATCTGGTAAATTCTGAATTTTTTTTTTACAAATCGTTCAACCAATGTGCTACCATCATTCATTCATTCATTTTGAAGATTTATACCAGGGATACGCAGTTTTGAGGCAATTAAGTGCCCTCCTTGGACTTTGGTGTTTTGGGGGATACACTCCAGAAAAACAAGTAGAGTTAGAAATGGGCAGAGCCAGTAAAAATACTAAACTTGTTTAAACTTAATTTAATTAATTTTAATTTCATGAAATGCAGTTGTATTTGTTTATTTATTAAAAGCTTATCCCAATCTGTTATCAACCTCTAACCTCTAAATAGTTTGCAGCCCCATTTATTTGATAATTCTTCCCGTCCATATATTGAAAATTACACTTTTGTCTCAGCTGTGAGTGGGGCTCTCGGGCCAGACGCAGAGCTTGGGGGGCTGCGCATGGCCCTGGGGCTTCAGCTTGTACACTCCTGCTTTATACTTTTCAGCTGAATGCTCTGGCCAGGTCAGAAGCAAATGGCCTGAGACCAGGGGAGTTGGTTACAACAGCTGGGTACAATTGGCAACTGTTCCTGCAACCCAGAAGGATGAGGTCTCCAGCTCTTAGTACTGCAGAAATGAGAAAAGGAAAAGCAAGAACTGAACCCTACTGTAGAAGGGATTGCATGTTGTCCTCAGCAGTCACTGGAGTTGTCTCTTAACGGTTTCCTGGTTATTTCAATGAACTTACTTGTCAGAGACCTGTGTCCTTGAATCCTCCTAAGCCATTGCCAGTTGTAGCTATCAACCAAGACAAGCCTAGTAGACTCTCAGGCAGTTTATAACCAGTTACAATGATAAGCAACCCACAGCTGCACCTCCAAGTCTTCCAGCTGAGGGACAGACAAGACCATACTTTCCTCTACTTCAGTAGGCATGGATTTTCAGGGGGAACTGCACATTCTTTCTAGCAGGAATTGTACTTAGTTACATCTTCCCTGGCCAGAGGGAGGGTCACCATGATATTTTTGCTGTGTTCTTAAGCTTATGACTGATGGATGAGAACAGAGCAAATTTTTCTTCTGATTCTGCAAGGAGAACAATGACCTTCCTTCCTTCCTGAAGCCATTTAGTGGCCTGCTAGAACCACCGAAATAGAGCAGAGCTTAACACAGCTGAGAAGCTATACACAGAAAAAGAATATTATCTAAAATAGCTTTAATGAGCACGTCAGAGAAACACAGGTTATTGATCTTACACATTCAGCCCTCCCAAGCATAACGAATCACATGCTTAGACAGAGTAGGTTAAGAAGTAAAAAGAGTCTTACTGACTTTATTCTTGTTACATCCATCTTTGGTGGAAAATGAAGTTCCTTGTATCTTCTGTCCTTTCTAAATTTAATTCACCCTAAACTCTCAGCCCTACAGCTGCCAAGAGCTGCATGGAAGATAGGGGCAGAATTCTTCATCAAAGCCCAAGCACATGGCCCTGATGAAGAGAGCAGCATCCATGCTGCCTGTTCACTCGGTGGAAGAAGGAGGAAGAGAGAGAGAGGAAGTGGGAGTGGCAACAAACAGCTTCCTCAGAGTTGCATCATGGGACCAACTCAATTTACATGCTAATGCACATGCTAATGAGGCATGCTGGATTTGCCAGGACCTCCAACACTTCCTTCCTTCCTTCCTTCCGTCCATCCATCATTATTTGAACTTTTTCAAACTAAAGCAGGTTGGATTATTTTCGGCAACAATAGTAAACAATGGAATATAAGAAACAGAAAAATAACACAGCTCTTAAACATAATGGATCTTCAGTAATGCTACTTATTTTTATTTATTTATTTATTTATTATACTAGCTTGCCACAATCAAACAACTCTTCACAGCTTATAGGCTATATAAACAAAAGTTAAAACATCCATGGTGAAGTTAAAACAAATCAGATCAATCAGAACCATCAGAACAATAGCCACATCAGCCTACCTATCAAGAAATGAAAGCCACATTACAGTGTTTAATAAAATTATTTTTATTTCATTTCATTTTGTAGTTATTTCCCAGAATAAGGAAAACAACGTTTTTGGTTGAGTAGGATGTGGTAACACAACAAAGCCCTACAAGCTTACCCAAGTATTTTGGAAAACTTTAAAAATGATATCGAATACCAAAAGGGAAAACATCAAACAAAAGCATATGAGTCATGATCAAGCTCCTAAAATGTCAAGTTTCATAACCCTCTACCTGCCAAGGAGAGAATTTTTGTGGAAAGTACCAGAGGAAACCATTCCCTCAATAAGATATGTAAGATTTGTCCAAGATATATTTGAAAAAATAGAGTAAAAAATAAAAAGGGGTTTTTTAACACATGAATTACTTTATAGAATAATACATTTTGATTTAATATTTAGCTTTTTCTGATTTTCTTAGAGGTACTAAACATTGTCTACTTCTAGGCCCACTTAGAACAAAGCAAGATATCCTCAATTAAAAGAGTTGGTAAAAGCACCTATAAAGAATATGTCTTAATCAGCAGGACTTTGCAATAGTGATTTTTCACAGACTGAAAGATGAATGTTCTGGTATTGAAAAAACATTGTGAGAACTTATATGTAGGAAGAATATCTTGATTATCATAGAACTTTCTTCTCATATCAACAGATCAAAGTTTTTGCAAAACAAGTAGATAAATGCACTCAGAAGCTGCGGTAGCTCCAGGGATGGGCTATAGACTGAATCATAAATTTGCATTCTCCTATTGGTTCACAGGTGAAGTACTGGCTGGTTCAGTGTTCCCTGAAGTCAATAGGAATAGTAGAGATTGGCAAATGGAAAGGTGCCACTTGGAGGTGTGACCATAGGTCTCTGAATAGGACTATGGATACTTCTTCCTTAGGGACGCGGTGGCGCTGCGGGTTAAACCGCTGAGCTGTCGATCGGAAGGTCGGCGGTTCGAAACCGCGCGGCGGGGTGAGCTCCCGTTGCTCGTCCCAGCTCCTGCTCACCAAGCAGTTCGAAAACATGCAAATGTGAGTAGATCAATAGGTACCGCTTCGGCGGGAAGGTAACGGCGTTCCGTGAGTCATGCTGGCCACATGACCCGGAAGTGTCCTATGGACAATGCCGGCTCCAAGGCTTTGAAACGGAGATGAGCACCGCCCCCTAGAGTCGGACACGACTGGACTTTACGTCAAGGGAAACCTTTACCTTTACCTTTCCTTAGGGGTACTATGCTATTGAATCAGAGCCAGTTTTAAGTGTAGTACCATGCCAAGCAGAAATTGCAGCATTAAGAGAAATTATGAATACTGGAGTAAGAGAAGGAGACTGGTAAGAATGTGTTCCATAAAACAGACTTTTTGGGGAATTCTGGTGATTTTAGTTGAAATCCTTCTGGAAGGCACCAGGTTAGGAAAGGATGGTGTAAAGCAAGGCATGATATCTAGGATTAATTCATGTTAGTGTAATACTGTGGGAGCTGCCACTAAACCAACCTCCTCCTTTCTCCCTATCATTGTCTAGATCAATGTTTCTCAACTTCAGCCTCAGCAACTTTCAGGTGTGTGGACTTCAACTCCCATCTTTGGGGAAGATGCCCCTGGTGTTTGTTACCAGTGGCGTGTTCCGGCCCTCTGTGCTCAAACCCAGGCCCTGGACAGCAGACTTGTGGGGGCTCCAGCTGTTGCTTTTTAATGCCAGGTCAGTTAACAAGACCCCCCTCATAAGTGTTCTGATCACTGAGGATGGGGCAGACCTGGCATGTATTACGAAGACCTGGCTAGGTCTGGAAGGAGGAGTAGTTTTGTCAGAGATGTGCCCGGCTGGGTTTTGGGTATGGCACCAGCCGAGATGCCAGGGCAGGGGAGGAGGAGTGGCTGTTGTCATCCAAGAGTCTCTTGTGGCCTTCAGGGGCGCTGCTCCACAAGTGCCTGGTTGTGAGACCCTGTTCTTCAAGTTGGGTGCCCGAGAACAGTTGGGAGTGTTGCTGTGTACCAGCCTCCCTGCTGCGTGGCAACCTCCCTGCCTGAGCTGCTGTAGGCCGTCTCGAGGTTGGCAGTGGAGTTCCCCAGACTTATGGTTCTGGGGGATTTCAACCTGCTGTCCCTGGTGTGTGCCTTGGAGGCGGCTCGGGAGTTCATGGCCATCATGGTGACCATGGGCCTGTCCCAGATTATTCAGGACCTGACTCAAGACAATGGCCTCACACTGGACTTGGTTTTCTTGTCAGAGCAGTGGCAACATAATATTTTCTTGTCAGAGCAGTGGCAATGTAATCCACTGTCCCCATTGTCATGGTCAGATCACGCCCTGGTGACCCTGAGATTCTCCTATGCTGCCCCCCTCCACAGGAAGGCAGGACCTATTTGGCTGGTCTGCCCCCGGCGATTGATGGACCCAGTGGAGTTTCAGAGGAGCTGGGTTTATACCTGAGGATCTGTTGCATGGTCCAGTGGAGGCCCTGGCTGCTGCCTGGAATAGGGAAGTGGCCAGGCCTTGAACAGGATTGCACCTGTGCGACCTGTCTTGTCCCATTGAACCCAGCATTCCCCGTGGAGGAATTGAAGGTTCTGAAGAGGATTAAGAGACATCTAGAGCACCACTGGAGGAAGACGAAGACTGAACCTGACCAAACACAAGCTAGAGCCATTATTAAGGCCTACCTTGTGACGGTAAGAGCAGCAAAATATCAGTATTTCTCTGCTCTTATTGCATCCACAGAATGCTGCCCAGCAACGCTGTTTAAAGTCACATGATCCCTCCTGGGGAAGGGTGGTCCAGTGACCTATCTTCAGGGCTGTGCTGAGGAGTTTTCTGAGCATCTGCAGGATAAAATCGCTTGGATCTGCTGTAAGTTGGATTCCAAGCATGAGACAGAGTCTGTGGAGATGCTGAGGGAACGGGCTTACCCTGTTATCTGGGAGCAGTTTGATCCTGTTGGGCCTGAGGAATTGGACAGGAACCTCTGGACTGTAAATAACACCGACTGTCAGCTAGATCCATGTCCCTCCTGGCTAGTGATATCAGCCAGAAAGGTGACATGTGATTGGGTCCAAGCAATGGTTAATGCATCCTTGAGAGAGGGGGTGTTTCCTTTAAGGAGCCGCTGGTGCACTCCCTCCTCAAAAAGCCATCACTGGACCCTACTGTTTTGGACAACTTTTGTCCCATCTCCCACCTCCCCTTTTTGGGGAAGGTGGGTGAGAAAGTAGTGGCGCTGCAGCTCCAGAGGCTTCTGGATGAAACAGATTATCTAGACCCCTTTCAGTCAGGTTTCAGGCCTGGATATGGAGTGGAAACAGCATTTGTTGCTTTTATGGACAATTTCTGGTGGGAGCAGGATGAAGGCAGTTCATCCATCCTTGCTCTTCTTGACCTCTCAGCGGCTTTTGATACCATCAATCATGGTATCCTTTTGGGTTGGCTCAGGGAGTTGGGGGTGGGCAGCATAGTTCTGAGCTGGTTCACCTCCTTCCTCCAGGACCAGTCCCAGTCGGTGTTCATAGGGAGTGATATATCTAGCCCGCAGCTTCTCCTTGGTGGGGTGCCGCAGGGCTCAGTACTCTCTCTGCTCCTTTTTAACATCTACATGAAACCACTGGGCGAGATCATCCATCATCGTGGGATGAGGTATCATCAATATGCTGATGATACTCAATTATACATCACCGTCCCAGGTGAAGTAAGTGATGCTGTGACCATCCTCTCCAGGTGCCTGGAGGCTGTGGGTGTCTGGATGGGGAACAACAGGTTTCAACTGAACCCTGGTAAGATGCAGTGGTTGTGGGTGGGGGGCTCCTCAGTATCCAAGAATTTAACATCTTTGGTTCTGGATGCACTGCCCCAGACAGATCCAGTGCAAAACTTGGGGGTCCTACTGGACTCACGACTCCTGCTGAAAGAGCAGGTGGCAGCCATGGCCAGGAGGGCCTTTGCACAACTTCATGTGGTGTGCCAGTTATGCCCTTTCCTGGACCGGGTGGCCCTTCACACAGTCACTCATGCCCTGGTCATCTCCCATATAGACTACTGCAATGCACTCTACATGGGGCTACCCTTGAAGAGTATCTGGAAGCTACAGCTGGATGCAAAAATGCAGCCATGCAAGCAATTTTTGGTGCCCATAGATTGGGGCATATTACACCATTGCTTCGAGAGCTGCATTGGGAGCCGGTCTGCTTCCGGGTACAATTCAAAGTGTTGATTATTTCTTCTAAAGCCCTTCATGGCATGGGGCCAGGGTATCTGAGGGACCGTCTCATCCCGTCCCACCCAATCATGCAGAGAGGACATGTTATAGACCCCATCTGTAAGAGAATTCCATCTGGCGGGTCCAGGAGGCGCACCTTCTCTGCAGTGGCTCCCGTCTTCTGGAACATCCTTCCCCCAGAGATAAGACAGATTCCATCTCCTGAGGCCTTCTGAAAACAACTAAAAACCTGGTTCTGCCAACTCACTTGGGGCGGGAGGGGAAGTAATCACCCCTGGAGATGGTTAGCGCCCTAAAATGGCCTCATAGATTCCCATGAGTGACAGTCCAACTAGTATTGTCATCTGGATTATATACTGTATTTATCTTCAATTTTATATTTGTATTTATATTTATTTATGGTATTTTAATGATTTTATCTTTGTTGTAAACCACCCAGAGTCACCCTTTTGGGGGGAGATGGGTGGTGGCAAAATTATAATAATAATAATAATATTCTTTGACTCTTTTTCAGACAGTAATTGTATTCAAATTGCATCTGTTTGAAATGCTGCTTCATTAGGGTAGTTATAAGTGTGATTGCAACTGATGCATTACATATACAGTTTATTCACCTGTTAGATGTTTTTATTACCAAACATTGCTGAATGAGTCATATATTTACTCTGAAAAAGATGTTATTAAAAATAATAATATAATGTAGAAGAGTTGGCTGCACTCTTTTCTCTTTCACACTACCGTTCAAATTTTAAAGTAAACTATCTAAAATCTGTAACTCTCTTGGGCTTATGAAATTACAGCTATGCTTGGCTCTCCAAAGGGCATTTAAAACAAAACAAATACACACTATAGTACCTTTCTGTGCCAATCCAAACACCAGTTGCCAAGTGTTATGAAGACTTCCTGTTGCAACTGGAACAGATTAATCACAGAAAATGAAATGACAAGAAATGCTTCTACTTTTGACATAATCTGTTTGGACTCAACGTTTTCCTGCCACAGATGCGTGATTCATAGTTCATTTATATCAAAGAGATTGGCCAAGCCAGAGATGTTAACTTCAGTGGAAAGAGTTATATTTACATAAATTGTGCTTGCGATGTTTCTCTCTGAATAAATGCTGGATATTTTAAATTATGCATCATTTTGTGCTCCTGTATGCAAAATTAATGGAGAAAAATAATTGCATGATTTTGATTCTACAAAAGTTGGTTCAATAAAGCTGAGGCTTTATATGAAAAATAGCAACCAACATTTTGTGCTAGCTTGCACCCTCATCCACCTGCAGTGGATTTTTTTTTACTATTGATTAAGCTTTTTGAAGTACAGCTGTTAGAAACTGAAATAAGATACCCTTAAATATTTCCTAACTAATGATATAGAAGCATATTATATATATATTCTTCAAGTGAGTCTTGACTCCTAGTGACTGCCTGGACAAGTCCCTGAAGTTTTATTGGCAACATTTTTGGAAATGGCTCCTTCCTAGGGCTGAGAGAGACTGACTGGCCCAGAGTCACGCAGCGGGCCTTGTGCCTAAGGCAGGACTAGAACTCGCAGTCTCCTGGTTTTTACCCTGCTGTTGCTGTTAACCATATATAGCTAGTATTATATTCCTATGAAATACAGTGACAATAAATCACTGCCATAGAATATGATTATAATCAATACAATCACAGAAATAAAATAGGATCTTGCTTATCACTACTCAGAGCATAATTTTTGTTAGACATTGATGTATTTGTTTTTTTATTATCATGCTAAGATCAGGGGTGCCTGATATTATCAAAACATGGAAATGCTAAATAAATGAGGATCTGGTTGAAGACATGGGATACAACTAAATTGTTGAGGGTAAAAAGTTTAGGTAGGCCCAGCAGATATGGGCTGTAAATACCCAAAAACTCCAACTCTTTGCTGCCTCTAGTTGTCTTCCAGATTTTGAAACCCAAATACAGTAGCCCAAATGCATGTACAGGTAGTCCTCAGTTAATGGCAACTCATTCATCAACCATTCAAAGTTACAACGGTGCTGAAAGAGTGATACTTACGACCACTCCTCAAAGTTGTGGCCATCGCAACACCCCTGCTACACCCATCTGTGTGCCCACCTGCACTCACACTGCGCCACAACAGTCCCTTGCCAGTCTGCACTCATGCTGTGCCGCAGCACCCCACCTGCCTGGCCACGCACACATTGGGCTGCAGTGCCCACCTCCTGCCTGCCCACACTCTGTAGCACTCACCCAGAGGAGCATTTAACTAGGAACAGTTCTAGCATAAATCTGAAAATAATAGTAGCAATATTAAAAATACAGAAAGACTTTAATATTTATTTTTCGGGTCCTTTCAGGGAAATTGCAAACAGAAAGGTAGATGAGTTTGATAAACCAAATATTCCAAAAGGAAATTCAATCCTTTTAAGTTCTCATAGTCTAAGGAGATGGTTGTTTATCTGTATACAGTACATATAAACATATAAGGACATTAGGGCTGTACTTCGTATTATGCAGAATTCTTCAAAAAGTAAAACCTAAATAGTAAAAAAAAGAAAAGAAAAATAGAAATTCTAAGTCATCATAGCCCAAAATCTCTCCTGCTGTGAAAACGAGTTCCCAATATAAATAAATAAATAAATAAATAAATAATCAGGATTAGACCATTTTACATTATAGTTGCCTTGTTCAGGGACATATTAAATACATTCCATACTTTTGTCAGAAACAAAATGTAGAATAAATGTATAATTATGAATATGAGTACATTAATAAAGGCAATGAATGAAAATAGATAGAAGAATTAAGGACATAAACAGATCTTCCTGAAATATAAAACACGTATGTTTACAGAGTCGTTCATCGAGATGGGCGGTGAAGAAATGTTATAAATAAATAAATGTTTGCACATTGCTTTGCCATCTCGTTTTTAAAAAATGATTTGATTGTTCTTCAGTTTTGAGCATTTTCTCAGTACTTTTACTGAGACTAAGCTATTTATCTCTCCCCTCCACTTCACTATCTCATTTCTTAGCATTTCAATAGACTGCTGATTGGTGTCACTGACTTCAGAAGCACATTCTGACCCACAGGAGTCAACTCTTTCATTAAGGCTAGTTTCCTACTGTGGAAGGACAAAGATCAAAGAGCCAGGAGCTTCAGAGTTATAAATATAAACTATACTCTTCCATTTTTATTTTGTTTCAGATATGCCTTCTCTCTATAGACAAGCGCCATGGATCTTAAACTTTTGTATCTTACATCCCACCAATCACTCTATCAAAAAAACCTCGAATGACCATGAAAGAAATAGAAGGTCTATTATTTTTTCTGAGAAAAACTTTTATATACTTACAAGTATTCTGTTATTATAGTTATCATTTACAATAAGTTTTTAAGGACATAAAAATTACAGTAATATTGTTGGTAGTAAATATTAAGTCTACTGATTTACAATATAGGCATACAAAAAGAATAATTTCATGACAATTATGGTAACAGTCTTGCCAATATTTTATATTGCTATAACTGTAAAATAAAAAAAGACAAATGAGTAATAATTAGTGAAAAGCTTATGACTGAATTTAATTGACCAGCATCTCAGGTTGGGGGATAAGGTTTGAAATGGTGACTCAAAGAACTGTTTTAGTAGTTGTTTAGAAGAAACATTTCATATGTTTCTGTGCTTTATAGGTATAGCATGGATCTCCAAATGAGACAATCCTCATTTCACAATGATTATTTCAGTTCACTTGAACAAACTTGAGACCGAATGTAGACAATCCTTGAATGGGATATTTTGATCAAGCATAGGCTGGGAGAAGACAGTATAACAGTGACACTGGCTGCTGGGCAGAGGATATAAGGGGAAAGGAGAATGACAAGTGGCATATCACATTAAAGGTTGACATGGGGACTGAATTCTTAGCCATTGTTAGAAAACCTGGTGTCTTGCTTAGACAGTTCCATGACTTAATAATTCAGAATCGCTAGACCAAAGCACATTTCTCATTTCTTAGAATTAAACTAGATGTGGCATTAATTGAATGAATACAATTAACATGCACATTAATTAGGAACTGTAGGGAAGTCCAAGCAGTCACAGTACTGTGGGAAGTAGAATGAAACCCATTATTTCCTGTCACTGTCCCAGCAGTTTGCATTTCAACTAAAGTTTATATTGGCACCAAAATATATTGTGATCAATTTACAGTTTTATCCTAGATTTATAGACTTATTTATAGTGAATGTGCACACCATAGGTTTAGATGTCATTTTACCAACAGATGTCTAATAGTTCAAACTATTTGCAAAGGAAGGGAAGAGAAAAAAAGAAAATAGTGTCCCCCCAAAAGACTTGGTATCTTGGCAATGAGTCTGTGAATGAGTTCATAAAGAAATTGAGAAAACTGAATAATAATTAGGAAAGTCAGCTCAAAAAGCCCTGTGCCCTTTATCTGAATCAATAAGAAAATGAATTATGATGATGCATTATATTAATCTGTCATGTACAAAAAACACACAATATATTACAATTTGTTATGTATTAGCAAGCACATTTATCTCACATCAATAGTGACTTAAACAAAGTATTAGCAAATCTATTAAGAAAGAACACTTTAACTCCTATCTGAAGAAATCAAAATACTGTTAATGCCCTAAGTATTTCTTAATTGTAACTTTTTAAGACAGGGAATTTTACAAATAAACAGAGGAGTTATCTCTCATAAAAGAAGCACTGTAAGTATATATTAACTATATTCTGTTTCTTCATGTATAATCCCTTAAAATAATGCAAAGATAAGGCATGAGCCAAACAAAGCTGGGCAATTTCAAATCCCATTGATTTTGAAGGACACCTAAGGACATGTTTTAACTTTCCATTGAGATCAGTGGAACTTAAAAATATTTAACTTGGTGGATCATGGCCATAATAATCTACTTTTTCAATGTTTATTCTAAGGCTTAGTGAAATATAACTAAAAGCATCAGAAACCACCCAATCAAAAATAGATATCATGGATACATGGATAAAAAAGCCAGGAGAAAGACTTACTGTGTTCAGAAAAATATAAGCTCTTAGTAAATAGGAGGTTTCTTTTTTCAAAATCTATTCTTTTAAGGCTCTAAGTCAAACATGAAAACACTAGAAAGCTACAATAAATAAATATTACAAATAAAGTAAGTATTACAAGCATATACTTGCAAACTCCAAAGGTTTGTGATGAGGTAAACAGCCAAATGCTCAGCATGAATGGTCTATTTGTTCAATATTGCTTTCTGTGAAATCTATATTTAGATAATAGAATCATGGAATTGGAAAATACAATTTAAGTCAACAAGTCTAAGTCCCTGTTCAAAGCAGGAATTGAAATGTTAGTGAAAGGGTGAAATTTCACCAAATGCAGTGAAAAGAAATAACATGAAATAGTTGTACAGTGGACTGCAGCCTACCTTATCTGATGAGAAAGAAGCCGTATTGAGTTCAACTGGATTAAATTCAGATATAGGTGAATAAAATTTAATGTAACCCCATTTTAAATTGTACTTCCTTTGTAATAATTTCTCTTCAACTCGAAGTTCAATTCCTTGAAAAAACATTTAAGATATCATGGGCTTTAGGACTTCTGGTGGGGACTGTCAGAACATGCCTCTGACTCAGAAAATGAAACTTCTTCAGAGTCAGAGGAAGAGTTGGAAACTTATCAGCCTGAGATCGGGAAAATGAAATTCCAGGCTGAATCAGCAGCGTGGGAAGATTCCATGGCGCTGATTGGGCCAGATTCAGAGGAGGATTCAAATACACCAACCAGTGCACGCCAACGATGAGCTGAAAAGCTCACACAGGAGAAAGCAGCCCGATTGGCTACAGGAGACTCCAAGCGCTCCAAAGAACTGAATAAAAGGCAGCCACATGGAGAGTGAGCTGCTGGAGATAACCGATCCTCCAAGCCTCCAGCGTCCACAGAACAGTCCCTACCTGCATAGGAAACAGCATCTGTTGCTGAAGAGGAATCAGTGTCTTTGCTCTGCTCTGAAGAGGACTTGAATCTGCTTGTGCCGCCATCGAGGATCCCTTGCTCACCAAGCTCAGCAGTCTCAGTCTTGCTTCCAGCCTTGAAACTCCACAATCTTCCACACAGCTTCTTTGTGCTTTGAAACTCCAGCACCGCCATGTGTCCTCGGTCTAGTCCAACCGCACTTCATATACTCAGCCGCAGGTACTTCACATCTATCTTGTTCTGGATCTGTGTTCCAGTCCAGTCCAGGGCTTCCAGCTGAGTTCAGTCTTGTTCCCAGTTTCCAGCCTTGCTCCAAGTCTCCAGTCCAGAGAAACCAGTCTGATCCAGGGCTTCCAGCCAAGTCTAGTCTTGTTCCCAGTTTCCAGCCTTGCTCCAAGTCTCCAGTCCAGAGAAACCAGTCTGATCCAGGGCTTCCAGCCAAGTCTAGTCTTGTTCCTAGTTTCCAGCCTTGCTCCAAGACTCCAGTCCAGAGAATCCAGCCTAGTCCAGGGCTTCCAGGCGAGTCCAGCCTTGCTCCAAGCTCCCATCTTGCTTCTAGTTTCCAGTCATGAGAATCCAGTCGAGTCCAGATCTTCTTGTTGAGTCCAGCTGTGTTTCCAGTTACTAGTCTTGCTTGAGGTCCAAGTTACCGGCTTCCAGTACAGTGTGGGTCTTCAGACCCATCCAGTGTGGCAGCCTCCTGGTTCCCAGTTGGGAGGCCCTGTTCCACTGTTTCACTGTGGCCCAGTTGGGCTTGACTGAATCAGTTCTTCCTATTTCAAAGGACTTAATTGTTGTAAATAGTTATTTAATAAAGAGTGTTTTTATATTCCTCCGCCTGGTTTCATAGTCTGAACAGGACAGGGACATGGTGGACTGAACAGCTGTGCCTGCAGGCTCAGCAGGCAGAACTGACAACACGGCAGTTTTTTCGGGCTCAGGCAGGTTTTTCCTGAAGCCCAGGAGTGTTTTTCTGGAAAAATGAAAACACCTGGAATCACCCCATCTGTCCTCTGGATGGCTGATTGCAGCCAGAAGATTGCATACAACATTTGCGTTTGACTGGTAAGATCCAGCTGGGAGGCTGGGAGGTCACCATTTTCCAAGCCACGCTGTAGCCTTAAAGGGACACTAAAACCGGCCACCCCATTTCTAAATCACCCAATTTATTTTTCTTTTAAGTACGTGTACCCTAAGAGAGGTTTTCTACAGTAAGGAGAAACAGGCTGCCTTGGTGCTTATCGTTATTTTTGAGATTAATTTTTTAAAATTATTTTTAAGTTTTGGACTTTGTTTTCCATCCAAATATTAAGGAGGATTGAGAGTAAATAATTGTCTCTCTGTTAGTATTTTTGTACTAAATTTGAAGATATTAACATTTTCCTACACTTTGAATTGGTTGTTTTGAACTTTCAGTTTTCTGCTTCTACTTTCCCTGGGGAACTGTCTGCTATCTCACTTTCACTTATGTAAACACATTTTGGAATTCTTTCATATCTTTGACTTTTGTTGGTTAAGCTCCTAGGGGGCGCCATAATCTACTGCTTGAGACATGGAGGATTTTAAACTGACCTTCTCTGACTTCCACCAAGATTTTAAATAGATTCTTTCTGACTCCTATCAAGTTTTTATGCAAGGCATTCAGGACATTGTGGAAAATATGAGATCTAAAATGTGTCATCTGGTTGGGGATGTCATGGATGAAACTGAGGAAATTAACAGTGATAGAAATGTCTCTTCTAAGAGTGAGATCGGGATTTCTGTTGAAATGCTGGATGAAGATTGAATAGTCGAGTTGGAAAATTTTAAAGGAGAGATTGAGTTGCAAGCCATAAGTTAAATTGAACTTCTGGTGGAACGCCATAGAAATGAAAGGGTTATTATGTATGGGAGATCACCTGAAGAGACGTTGGAGTTTTTGAGGGGGGCAGCTGGGCTGTTCGATTTTTTTAAGAAAAATGCTCTGTGTGCATTGTGGGGATATGTAAATACTCTGGTTTATTTTGAAGTGGGATGTGGGTTTAAGAATATTTATCTGGGTTGCTTTTAGGGTTTGGCTGATTTTATTTATCTTTAACTATTTGGATTAAGATTATTAAGGTATAAAAAAAATTAAAAATGTCTATTTGGATGGTTTTGGCTTTAATATGATTAAGATTATTAAAACTGTTGTACTATCAAGTACAATGGCAGACAATTTATATATATTTTTAGTTTGATCTTTATTATAATAGAGAGAAATGCATAGAATAGTAGTAGGAAGGAAGTAATTAAATAAATGTTATCTTTGGGGGAAACTTGATTACGAGGTTTATATACATTTTTCTTTTCTTTTTTTCTTTTAATATAAGGGGAGGGAGTAACTGTATTTAGTGATTTTTACAATATGCCAATGGAATGATTTATAGAAATAATGTGATTTTGGTTTAATATAGAGTAAGGGATTGAGTATGGAAATTTTTGTATATCCTTGCTGTTAAAAGTTGGAAGTCACCTCTTTTTGTAACTTTGAAATTTTTTTTCTCTTGTGTTTCTACACTTTTTTTAGTTTTTTCTCTTTTTTTCTTTATAGTTTTTTGTTTTTCTGTAGCTTTTATCTTTTCCTGAAACTTAATAAAATCCTTGTATATAAAAAAGATATCATAGACTTTAAACATGAGGCATAAATATACTGAATAGTTGTCTTAACACTACAAAACAAGCCAAAAATTCATATTTTCATTGTTCACGAGGGAAAACACCATATTTTAAATTGAAAATTACTAATAATTGATTGAACAATTGAATAAAATATATTATTGTTGTTCAACTGAAATAATATGATAATGAATTTAATTTAGATTTGGAAATTTCTACATTTTCAGTAGTGAAAAATTGAGACATTAAGAAACCAGCATGCTAAGATGTCCACATTTACTGAGTTATAGGATCTGCTTTTAACTTCCAAATTCCTACCAGAATTGATATTATATTTAACCAATGAATTTGGGAAAGAAAATCTCAATTTTGCATTACATGGCAGGCATCAGTGAAATGTATATATAATTAATATCTTAATGTGCCTATTTAAAAAGAAGCATTTTCTCTATCTTCTTTTTTTATACTATTGATGTTCTACCTGAAAAAATGAAGGATTTGTGTTTTAACTTACAATAGAGTTCAAAATACTGTAGTTATTATTTTATGGTCTAATTAAAGTCAATGGAAAAAGCTGGTGTGAAAAAAAATTTTTTTAACACCAAACTAGGGGGAAGACATAATATGAGAAAGAGTAAGTAGAGAACAAAAAGCTGATTCTAAGCTAAAGAGCAACCCCAATGCAATCCTGTGCAAAAGTAAGTCATATTAGTAAGTGTATATAAGATTGCAAGCAGAGAGAAACAAATGCAATTAGGAATCAGAACTTATTTCTCATTACAACAGCACTTGATTAGTGCCTGTTTGTCACCAAGTTGAAATAGTTAATGAATAGCCATTGTTAGTCAACATTAATTATATACTCAGACTTATTTGGCCAGCTTGTTATATATGTCAGAGAAGAATAACCAAAGACACACACCCTACTTCATAGACAAGGCACCAGAATCAATGGCTGTGTTGGATAACAGCTCCTCTTATTTACAGTTACAGCTAACTGGGGATGATAAGATCAGTAGTCTAATATGTCTGGACAGCACTAAATTGAGGAAAGCTGTCTTGGAACAAGCTCAATTTAAATATAGAAGTTTAGCCAGCAGAAATCTAAATAAAAGGTTAGCCAATCAGCAATTTACCCATGCTGGCTTGAAATCTAGGTTGGTGCAAATTGTTGTTCAAAATAGTTGAAAACTTTTTAAAACACTGTTGATTGAGAACCATGTCAGTCTTTCTCCACAGAGCAAACTAGAGTTCTTCCAAAATCCAAAACAAATCTAGACCTTGCTTCTTTTTCTACTGTTGACGTTCTACTTGAAAAATCAAGGATTCTTATTTTAACTTACAATAGAGTTCAAAATACTGTGGTTATTATTTGCACCATTTACATTTATTATTTACAGCATGTGTGAAATGTAATCTTTCTTGTATCTAGGTTCTGCCATTTCCATTTAATCTTGGCTGAAAACTGAGAAACAATATGTACTGTTTCCCCATCGATAAAGGTACATATAAGGAAATAAGATCCTAATTGGAGGAGCCAATGGTTTATGGTAAGGAAGAATACCACAAAAACAGAAGCAGGAATTTCCTGGAAAGGTGGTTTCTACTTGGAAAAACTGTCTAAAGGCTGTAAGGAGTTTATATAATTTTGTTATAAGCTAATGTATTCAACCAAAAGTCTCAGACCATTTAATAAAGAATAAAAAAATACATTTTTAAACATGTCCCCCTTTCTCCTTCTCGTCCCATTCCATCATCATCATCATCATTATTATCATCATGTTATTTGCACACAGCGTACCAGGTAGTTCTGTCTGGATTTTGGTACTTTTGATTATTCAAACCTTCCCAAGGACTTAGAGTAGCTAAAGATACCATCATAATATATCATCATCATCATCCTACCTTTTTTAATGTCTGTGTGTATCGTATGTATCTGTCTATCATCTATCTATCTATCTATCTATCTATCTATCTATCTATCTATCCATCTCTCATCATCTCTATCATCTATCTATCTAAAACTCAAGGCAGCAAACATACCTAATACTCATGCCTCCTATTTTTGCCCACAACAACAACCCAGTGAGCTTAGAGAGAGTGACTGACTCAAAGTCACCTGGCCAGCTTTCATGCCTAAGGGAGACCTAGAACTCACAGTCTCCTGGTTGCCCCTTCACCACTACACCTAACTGGCTCTATGCCCTGTTCCGCCTAGCGCAACTTTTTGTAATTAATGAGTTGAGATGCTGTCCATCCTTATTGTTTCCCAATTCTTTTTCAAGTTGTTGCTGCTATTATTATTATTATTATGAATTTTCTTTGTATAGCTCCATTTTGGGTGTTCAAATGAACTTTATATAGTATATAAAGTTTATATTTAAAGCTGTATATTTTATGATTGAATTAAAAAACCCAGCTTTCTACCATTGATCTATGAAATGTCTTATCTAATACCTATAATTTCTGCTTACATTTTTGATGTGGGAGTCTGCACCTAGATTTTTCTCTGATAATTACTTGTTTTCTACTAGTTTCAACTTATTCCTATATTATACAAGACATAACCTTGAAGAAAATGTCTATGAAGTTTATTTCCTCCTCTTCTTAGCTTCTCAGTATTTTTTGATCAGGGATAAATAAGAATAGTGAGTGCTTCTTCCTAAATAATGATTTATGGTTACTTCTGATTTTGATCTACTTTCATCCATCTAAATTGAATCACTCCCAGTCAACACAGGACTATCTTTTGCAGACAGTAGTTATCTGGTATCAATCAGTTTCTGAAACATTTATTTATTTATTTATTTTATCAAATTTATCACCGCCATCTCCCCCAGAAGGAGAGACTCTGGGTGGTTAATATATTAATAAATTTAATATAACATTGGTAGAATAGCACTTTTTTTTTTACTTAGAAAGGTCTAAAAGAACCACCATCACTAATTCCACTGACTTAAGTCATATGGCAAAACTGCTTTTGAAACAGAATGGCATTTTAAAAGCAGCTTCAGATATGGTATATGATATAGTGTGTGAATGTAGATATGCCTATGTAAGGTATTCAAAGAAAAGATTAAACTTCTTACTAAACATACAGTCAGTCTTGTAATCATGGTAAAGTAGTTTTAGGACTCCAGCCAATTTTTTCTATGAATAATCAATGGATGTTTCACAGGTAGCAAGTAAAGTGAAGGCTAGAAGTACACAGGGGGGAACACATGGCGTCCTATTATGGCAAGTTAACTGGGCTCTTTCTTTTACTGGGAAACCATCCAACCTTCCTATTTCAAAGTCTGGCTGATGGACCATTAGTTGTAGTAGGCTACATTTTCCTCTTCTGATCAGCCTCTAGCTTTGATAAAAGGAGCAGGAAGCCAATACTTGACCCTTAAGTGTTGTGGTTTGAGGTCAAAGAGCCTGACAGTAAAATCATGCAATTGATATCATTCTCTGGATGAACATCAAACTGGGGGCAATTTACTTACTTCCCTAGTGCCCAGTCAGAGCTCTAAGCAGATGAAGGCACTAACAACACAATAAAAAAAAAGTTGGTAATCTGCAGAGGGATTTCAGATCATGCCTGCTACTGACCTCACCTTGAAGCTAAGCTTTTAAGGCAAGGATAGAGAACATGCAGCACTATATAGTATATTGCTGAATGATACCCAGCAACCCTAAGAAACATGTCTAATTATGAGAGATAATTCAGGAATATCAGCAATTTAAAAAAAGCCCAGAGAAAAGCAGCTAGCTCAGGGAAGGAAAAATAGTTAATTAAAACAAATTTCTGCCAAGTTTCAAACCAGCAGCTTTCTATTTGCAAGTCAAGTGTTATAGCCATTGTAGCATTATTGGTAAAAGTAGCTCTAGAAGATATTAGATAGTAAGAAAGGAATTTTCATTTTAAAGTTGGGTGTTGTGTCTCCATGTGTGTGCATTCCGATGCTTTAACTTTCTTTATATAAATTCAATTGAATTTTGCATATGTAAATTTCGTATGTTACACAAATATGTATGTATGTATGCATGTCCAGGAAGACCCACCGACATGAAGGAAAGCAACTGGCAATTGAAAGGTAGGAGTGGACACAGCAGGGAATTGTTTAGTGGAAGAATGTGGTAGCCTACTTCCAGATTGAATAGCAGGACAGCTGTTGCTGAAATGTTTCAGTCTGGATGGATTTTCTTAAACTAGGTTACAGTCAAGCTAGCAGGAGCACAGGAAAAAAATCAGCATAAGGGTGCAGTATGGATATGCCCATAATCCATAACTTTGATTGAAAACTATGGATTGAAAACTATGGATCAAACACAATCCTCTATGCAAGCTGATTGTGCTGGAGCAGGCCTGTAGGACTGGTCCAAGAAACCTCTACTCTATGTCTGAATCTACATTCAAGCAAGATTTGTCACCAGTTCTGTTTTCCCAGGCATGGAAATAGTAACTTTACTTCTTGGTTGGTTGGTCAAATGCTGTAGGTTTCTTCTTACTTCCAGAAATATAAGGACTATAGATCTCTCCTCTTTGCTAAGTATTCCTTGAGTGTGAATTCTCACTTGGAGCTGAACTTTGGCATTAATGATCTCAATTAAAAGGCAAAAATAAATCCATGAGAGACAGACAAGCACACATACACATACTGTACCCCTAATGTCATTTCCTGGCTAACAGGAACAATGATCAGTGTTATTTTATTACTACTGAGGAGGAATTGAGTTCCTGCCAGTAGTAGGTTTGTCTCCATAAATCTCATAAGGCCCCTCTTAATTCCTTATTTTCAATACCAGCCTGGTTGTCTTTTTGCTGTGTTTTAGTAGAAAATATCATATACTGCCAAATAAGCTCATATAATTAGGGGATTTATGAGGTGCTAAAGCAGCCTATAGGCAAGACACTGACACAAAAAGAACATCCTTAGCTATTTTCTTACTTTCTGCTCTAAGGAGAAAACTGTGAACATAGAATGCATTTATTATCTAAAGTTTAAAAAGTTACATAGTTCATAAGAGAAGTTTGCTGGATATGCAGGATAAATATTTAACACTGGGTTTATGGGACCCATAGACAACATGAGCCACAGATCTGTTAATCTGAAGCACCTAGGATTTAGCCAGAGTCACCCCATTTAACATCAAGGCAACAAGAACCACAACCCACCATGCATTTATGTGAAAGTATCCTTGAAAATTGTGTTGTTTTTAGCATGCAAATAGCTTGATTCCTAGCAGAAAGAACTGCAAGACTGCAAACAGCAGCAAAAATGGGGATATTTTCCATGCAAAGCAATAGCACTGAAGGATATTTAAGACACTGAAATTAGTCAGTAAATAGTAGCACAACTTGTGCATAAGAAGCCTAAGAAGCCAGAAGTATGTTCACATGACAAGCCTATTATGGCAGCACACTAATTTATTTATTTATTTGATTTCTATAGCCGCCCATCTCAGCGAGTGACTCTGGGCGGCTTACAACAATAAAACTATAAAACAGTTAAAACAATTACAATTAAAACAGTTAAAATATAAAATAAATACAAAATAAATATACATGGCTGCCAAGCGAGCAATGCATGAATGTTAATACAGCCAAGAGACAGGACCATCCACATGCTCGAGACCCCAGGCCCAGGCACAAAGCCAGGTCTGCACAGCCTTACAAAAGGCCAACAGGGTCAGGGACATCCTACTTTCTGCAGGGAGGATGTTCCAGAAGGCAGGCGCTACGGAAGAGAAGGCACGCCTTCTAGTTCCTGCCAACCGACACTCCCTGGCTGACAGGACCTGCAGCATACCCAACCTACTAGATCGAATTGGATGGGCAGAAACAACTGGGAGAAGCTGGTCCCTTAGGTAACCCAGCCCCAAGCCATGAGAGGCTTTAAAGGTGACAACCAGCAACTTGAATTGCACCCGGAAGCACACCAGCAACCAATGCAGCTCACATAGTAGTGGTGTTACATGTGTTGAGTACCCGACACCGTTTACTATCCGTGCAGCTGCATTCTGCACCAGTTGAAGCTTACTTGTCATGCAAGATAGTTTCTAGATTAGAGATCCTAGTTTGCATAAAATAATGTAAACATGCTTGGCTGTGGTTGCATTTCCAGCATACTGGGCAAAATGTGCCCAGACTTAACTGGTACTTTCTTTAGCATTAGCAGAGAATGCTGCATGTGAAGGGTACAACTAATTTACTCCTTCTCTATCTTATTCAAAAGCATTATGTGAAAGCCTCAACTGACTAAACTATGATGAGTGTTGGAGATTAATATTAATGTGACCAATTTGTGATGACCATGTGTATGCCAGATTGCAAATTTGTAAGAGCATGAACTGATAAATGAAATGAAAGAAAACACATTGTGTTGTGTGTTTATGAAGTTAAGAGAAAGGGAAAGATGTAATAGACCTGAATGAAGATGTCCCAGTCTCAGGAGTGGAGTTGATAAATAAATGCAGGGGAAGTAAAGGTGCAGGCTTAATTGTTCATGAAAAGACTAAAATGTATCTCAGGAAATATGAATTGGGATAATCTAGATTGTTGTGAGTACATAAGATAAGAAGTGTGTTGACTGGAACACTTGAGCATTCACTCAATCACAACTCATAAGCTTTTGCTTATAAATCTATTTAACGAAGCGAAGCGTTCAATACAGAGAAAAAGTTGCGAATGGAATTTCCTGCACGTTTCTACATTTTAAAATCACAGTAACTTCAAATTCCCCCCCACTGTCCTCTTGGGTATGTGCCCCCTCCTTCTTGTGCCAGCATCTGGCTGTAACAGTTCTTCCTAGATGACCTTGGTGCAAGGAGCAGCTAGCCCAAACAAGATGATTCCCACTCCATCCATGCTCCTCCTCCCTGCTGCCTGCTGGTCAACTTGCAAGTTGACACAGGTTACTGGAAGATGGATGCAAGTCTGATAAGATGTTCTGTGAACATTTGATCAGGGAGTCTGACAATAGGAATTAAAGGTTGGTGATAATTGCATGTTATGCTGTAGTAAATGATGATAATTGATAAGTTTTGAGAAAAACTGCACCATTCTGAATGAATGTGATCCAGAGGGAAAAAATATTCTGTTAAATGATGTGAATAGATGCTGGGAATGTGATGAGAAAGTACAGAAAAAATAATTTGACCATTCAAAGATCCAAAAATAAATGAGAATGTTTAACTGCTGAGTTTCTGCTTAGAAAAGGTCTGTTTTAAATATGTGGCTTAGACATAAGTCTATCCAAGTGTACACAAGGAAAAGAAATGAATCAAGAAGCATGATTGACTTGATTGTTTATGATGAAAGACTGAAAGCACTAGTGAAGGATATAAAGAAGATAAAGGGTTCAGTTATGGGACAGAACGTTTTTTTGGTAGTGTGAGAGTAGATACTGAAAAGAAATGGCTATTGAAGAAAAGAAATGGGGAAAAAACCTGACTGTGAGGAAGCAGATGAGAAGAGGGTTTGAGCACGAACAGAGGAATTAACAAAGAATCAGTTAAAATGCAGAATGTCTTTCTTCAGGTCTATTTGAGATCCTGCTCTACCGCCCTGGATACAGCAAAGAGGTCAGTTTCTCTCTGTCAGTACTATGAAATTTTGGAATTCAACAGGATGATAGCACAATTTATGCCTAGTGTGAAATTAACCAAAATCAACTCAGTTACTGCACAAGCCATGATATTTATAAGACTATTTTTCCCCAGTGAGAAGATAGGACTGAGGAAAATAGGTGTTTCCTTGAAGGATTCTTCCGCTCCCTATTCCTTACTTCTCTGGTGCTACAGTTCTAAACTAACAGAGCTAAAATGTTGTCTTTTGACCCACTTACTCCAGGTTATAGATGTTATTATGAGCTTCAAATTGGAACCTTAGTTCAAATGAATGATCACACAGACTTCCTTCCTGATTAAAGAAAGTAGCCGTTTACTCTTTGATTTCCATCTGCTGTAAAATGAATGAGAAAATTTTAATAATGACTAACTGTAATTAAAGAATGTAAGCTTAGGAAAGCCCCAATGGAATTATTGATCTGACTTTTTCCAAAAGATTTGGAATGCATAGATCAGTGTTGCTCATCCTTAGCAACTTTAAGACAGGTGAACTTCAACTTGCAGGAGGCTGGCTGGGGAATTCTGGGAGTTGAAGTCCACCCGTCTTAAAGTTGCCAAGGTTGAGAAATACTGGTATAGATGACAGAGATGCTTCCCATTATGAGAAGGATTACATGCTGAGCAAATTTATAGAGTGCAAACACATTTGTTTTATCATATGAAACCAGCTTTGTTTTGACAGCAGAATTATAAGTAAGTGTAACTAGTTTTATAGCTTAGATGCTACATTTTTCCTAAGGAAATGTTTCTAGAAGAAATTAACTACAGATGTCTTACTTTATAAACTTTTTGAAGAGACGGGGAAGGGCAACATACTCAATAACATGGCAATCAAAAGAAACATGGATGACTGCAATAATACTATGTGTCAATGTTGAGCTATCCCAAACCATACAAAGGACTGTATGTGCACTGTCTGAATCCTCTATGGGTTCCAAAACTCCCTGGAAAAAATATTGAATATATCTATCCATCCATCTACCCACTATATATATGGAATCAGAAATCACTCAGTTGAGCTCTTATATATTAACAGAGAGGTGCTAGATATATTTCATTTTCTTCCAAGTAACAATAAGGTCTAGGTACAGTACTTAATCATTTTTACTCAAAACTGCCTTCCAGTTCTACCTATAGCCAGTGTGATTCACTTAGTGTTGTACAAAGTCTTTAAACAAGAATGGTTATAATTTTCCTTTTCTTCTGCAATATTTCCTCTGTAGTGCTTAGAGAACAAAGGAACTCTAGCATGATTTATATGCAGTCTGCACTGGTATTTTCTACTGTCTTGAACTAAATGTTCATGTAGTGAATAAGTTCTTTCTGAGCCCAAACACATGGGACCTTTCTATGCATACATTCAAAATACTAACCAGTTCATTTTGCGCCCTCTGTGTTCTCAATTTCCATTGAGTCATTCACACAAATTGTTTATTATCTAGGATGCTGCATATAAAGTCATTCTGATCTGCTGGTTGCCTGAAAAAAAAATGAATCTAACTGTCTAAAGTATAAATCCTCTCATCGTAAGAGAATTGTTGAAGTTGTCCATATGGGCTACACTGTTAGCCATGCCCATGTCTTACTGTATCTATTTCTAAACATTAAATATAAAACTTAATGGGAGCCTAAAAGGTACTGTTCAGTATTTAGACTGTGCACGATGCATTGCCACAGTGCCTTTTCCCCATATTCTATGCAATGTATTTTCTAGCTTATGTTTTTATTATCATACAAATGGCTGAATCATTTGAATCCATCATTACTTAGTCTTCTGTGGTATCCTTATGGAGATTGCAGAGCAGGCAATTACTTTCCATAAAGAGCCTTGTCAAAACGTTCAATCTATTTTCTTGAGTTGAACAGTTTCAAATGATTTTTATCACACTGTGACTGCATTCACAAATTTCACTAAGTATGGTTCATTTAACAAAGTCTTCTGATAAATCACAAGAGTAACATTTGTTTATTATATTTGTACCCCATCATAATCCCACAGGACTCTGCTATATGTAAACCATTAAACTATCCATAGTACACTTAAAAAGTAATAAAAACCTGAGCAAGATACAACCCCCGCCCAAATAGAAATAGTGGAACCCAAGAACGAAATGCCATTTACCAATACAATACTGATACTCTATTCACGCAATAATCTAGATAGGCAAATATTTATTACCATATTCAGTTTCTTTCTTTATTTCTTCTGTTAATCCTTACACACAAGATGAATTTGAACTGAAAAAAAGAGTAAAATAGCAATGTTCCATTACCCTCTCAGTAATTAACACTGAAAATTAGTCTTTATTGACTAAAGATCCCATTCATGTATATTTTACCTCCATACCCCCCAATTTGTGTTAAATTGAAACTATTGTCCAATAAATCATGAGCATTGCAGTTCTGCATAGTCTGCTCACAGTTTTGGTATTTTGTCCCATTGCAGCTAGCTAGTGATTTTCTCTAAGCACTTTTACGAGGAGATTGCAATCTTTTAAAAGCCATGTTATCTTTTTATCTTAGTCTGTTTTGAGACTAAGGCAGGCAACACACTTCAGCTCCAGCTGTGTCTGTTGCCCAGTTCCTGGTTTTTGCTAGCACAATTGCTAGCACAATTCTTTGGAATCATTTGAAAAACGTGGGGGACCCAGGAAAAATAATATTTCTGTTGCTTCTTTGTTGCTATAACCTTGTCACTGCCATTTAAAAATGTTCATAAGGACTTCCAGAACACAGCTGGTGATTTTGAAGCTGGTTTATGTTCTAGCACTTTTCATTTTACAAGTCAAGCCAGGGCTTTCTTTGCAGACACAAAAATCTGCAATTTAGGGGAAACTGTCCTAAAATAACATTTGTACATTTCAAAATTTCAAGTTATGCAAATGTTGCATTTTGTTTTCTGATATAAATCTGATAATAATGTGATAATTTAACTGAAAAGTCTACAAACCTTTAGGCTTCTCAATGTCATGGGACAGGATTCTCAACAATCACAAACATTTGTGAACCTACAAGGAAAATGTACTGCTGAGATATATCTGCACATAGTAGAATCCTAAACTGTGATAAGGTTCAAAATAGCTCTTTAAAGGCTCCATCTCAGACTATTTAGTTATTGTTCTGGTCATTGGAATTATATTGTGAGCCAATAATAACAGAGTAACTGAATTGTTTTAGTGTTGAACTACATAGACCAGGTTGCCTCAACATGCAATCAAAGCCCCATCCCTTTTTTTGTGCTTTCTGGTTGTGACTGCCATCTTGACTCGCTTTCTCCACGCAGATGCTCCTGACAAAGACACTGGGGCTCTCAAATCTTTTTTCAGTTACAGGCTGGGTGACTTTCAGCCACTCCTTCAACCTAACCTACCTCCCAGGTTTATTGTCAGGATAAAGATATTCATTATGTTAAATTCATTAAATGAAGGAGAATAAAAATATAATCAAAATTGATCACCCTTTGAGCCCAACTACACAATATATAAAATAAATGTCTATAAAAAGTCACAGCCTATTTGTTTTGTTTTGTTTTAACTTCATAACTTCAAGGGTTTTTTGGATGAAAGAGGGAAGCCTAAACGAAACATTAGGCCTCCTTCTTTCATCATTCAGTACTTCTTATGCAGCTCAGCCCTCTGGTGCTTACACTAGATTAATTAAAAAATGAAATTGAAATTGCATGATCCACATAGGCATCCAATGACAATAACATGGTAAAACATATACTGTGACATCACAAGGCAAGCTCTGCCCTTCCATACTTTTCTGGGACAGGTTTTTATTTTATCTCTATCCTGCTTTGCCATCCCTTTTTATTTGGTATCACAATTCTTATTTTGCAGGCAAACTATTTACCAACATGTGTACTTCCTTTCAGAGGCTTTATGGAAGAATTGCCCTGGTCCTGCAAGAAAGAATGGAACTGTCACACAGGCCAATGTGTCATCTAAGTATCTTTGAATAGCCTATTTCCATCATGCTTGCTAATAACCAAGAGAGACTGCAAAGTGTTGTTGGAGTTATTTTGTTTACCTTTTCTCTCACCGTTCCTTTGTCCTTCCATGTCCTTTCATTGTAATTGTAAGCCTGAAGGTAGGATATGCCTAGTTTATTGGTATGTAAGCTAGTATGGTAGCCTTTTAGACTGAAGTATGGGATCCCAGTGTTTGAACCAATCATTTAATGCGTGTTCTGTGTAACAAAGCTGGTTTTCTCAACTATCAACATAGAGTATTATTTTTTTAATCTCACATTGCTGCAGATATTGGTTTGCAAGCATTAAACAATGGTGAGTCAATAATATACATAAGTCTATTATATTTTAATAATTATTTACTTATTTATTTATTACTCATATTTAGCCACCGCCCATTTCCCCCAGAAGAGGGACTCTGGGCGATTTACAATAAAATTCCCCATAAAACATAACCATTAAAATCACATAAAACAATTATAATAAAACCCAATAAATAAATAAAATCCAAGAGAAATGTAAAATCTAGGCTGGTGGGAGGGACTCTAGGGTGTGAGCCATCCCCAAGATGGTTATTCCCTTTCCCACCCAGGCGAGACGGCAAAACCAGGTCTTCAGGGCCTTCCAGAAGGTCAGGAGAGAAGGGGCCTGCCTCACCTCCGGGGGCAAGATATTCCAGAGAGCAGGGACCACCACAGAGAAGGCTCGCTTCCTGGACCCCGCCAGTGAAATTCTCTTATGGACGGGGCCCGTAACATGCCCTCTCTGGATGATTGGGTGGGTCAGGCCGATGTAATGGGGATGAGACGGTAACCTGGCCCCATGCCATGTAGGGCTTTAAAGGTAATAACCAACACCTTGAATTGGACTGGAAGCAAACTGGCACCCAGTGAAGCTCACGCAGCAACGATGTTATATGTGCCCACCTAGGTGCACCAAAAATAGCCCACGCAGCTGCATTTTGGACCAGCTGAAGCTTCCGGATACTCTTCAGGGGTAGCCCCATGTAGAGTGCATTGCAGTAGTCTATATGGGAGATAATCAGGGCGTGAGTGACTGTTCGGAGGGCTTCACGATCCAGGAACGGGCGTAACTGGTGCACAACCCGAAGTTGTGCAAAGGCCCTCCTGGCCACGACTGCCACCTGCTCTTCAAGCAGGAGTCGTGAGTCCAGGAGAACACCCAGATTAAGCACTGAGTCTGTCTGGGGCAGTGCCACCCCATCCAGAACTAAAGATGACAGTTTCCCAGAAGATGAAGCCCCATCAACCCACAGCCACTCCATCTTACCAGGGTTCAGTTGAAGCCTGTTGTTCCCTATCCAGACACCCACAGCCCCCAGGCACCGAGAAAGGGCAGTCACTGCATCACTTACCTCACCCAGGATAGAGATGTATAATTGGGTATCATCGGCATACTGATGATACCTCAACCTGTGGTGACGGATGATCTCACCCAGTGGTTTCATGTAGATGTTAAACAAGAGAGGAGAGAGAACCAAACCCTGCGGCACCCCACAATGGAGGGGTCGAGGGCTGGATCTCTCCTCTCCTATCACCACTGACTGGGACCAGCCCTGGAGGAAGGAGGTGAACCAGCACAGAACTACGCCGCCCACCCCCAATTCCCTGAGCCGTCCCAAAAGGATACCATGGCCGATGGTATCGAAAGCTGCTGAGAGGTCAAGGAGAGCAAGGATGGATGCACTGCCTCCATCCCACTCCCGCCAGAGATCATCCATAAGTACGACCAATGCAGTTTCTGTCCCATATCCTGGCCTAAAAACAGACTGAAAGGGGTCCAGATAATCCATTTCCTCCAGGACCCTCTGGAGTTGTAACGCCACCACCTTCTCAACCACCTTCCCTAAAAAGGGGAGGTGGGAGACTAGATGAAAATTGTCCAGCACAGTTGGGTCCAGACATGGCTTCAATATAACTTAGAAAATTAGTTTTTCTCAGTGTCTTGGAGCATATAATGGTTAGTAATTTGCCAAGAACCTATGGGAAAGTTTCCTGTAGAACAAATGACTAAGATTTTGCTTAAAGATACAATTATACTGGTGAAGGGTTCCTGTTTATTCCTCATTTTGTTCTTCCTTTATTTGAAAAAGAAACATTAAAAATCTATTATATATTTGATGAACTCATAACATAGGAGTCACCTGAAGGTAATTCTAAATTAGAAATTACTAAAAATGTTCTAATCTATTCATAGGCTTGTTGATAGTCCTTAACAGTGAATAACATGACAGCACCTGAATTAATAGGAATGATGGAGATAAGATTAAGTGGGCCTGTTCTGTCCCTGGATGGAACAATGGGATGAACTCCACATAAGGGAATCTGATGGTTTTTTTCAAAAGAAAAGAAACAGAAAAGAAATAACAATGTTCCAACAAGAACAAAAGGAAAAGGAAAAACCAAAATAATCAGAATTCCACTCAAACTTCTTTGGATCTGATCAAATTCACTGATTACATGATTTAGGAAAGTTATTGCAAAAGTACAACATTCCCTGGTCATGAACAAAACAAATCAACTAAAAATAATAACAATTACAACAGTTACAATTGTATGTGGTAAAGCAAATCTGAAAACATAGAGAAGCATCTTGATGACTGCAAATGATTTCTAGGTTCTGAGTCACAGATGTAGCCGGGAAGGGTCATTAGTGCAGCACAATACTATATAGCATTTGCTCAGGAGTGGGGGGTGAGCTGGTTTTTATTTTCTGTGAATAGCTTATGGGAAGAATCACTTCAGAAAAAATCAATTAAGTGAACTGCTCATGGGAAAAGTCATTGATAGGCAAAGCTAGAGCTAACGATGGGGCAAGCCATGCCGTTCTCTCGTTTCCTGTGCCACCTCCTTTTCTCTACCTCTTGCCACCCCAGCAACTGAAGCCTAAGCAACGAGCAAGCTTGTAGCATCCCAAAATCCCAGATGTCCCAGATCAACCCAAAGGATGGCACTGCCAGAGAGATCGGCTTTTCAGTGGCTACACCAGATTTTGGAATTCCTCTCCAGAGAAATGCAGCCCACCCCTTTCCAATGATGTCCTACCCTCTGGTCATTAATTATTTCAATGAACCTTGCTTGACAGATTTCACTGATGATGTTGCCAACCCCAGGACATGCTGTTCATGAAGAGAGATTCCCTTGCAATTAGAGAAATGGCAGGGATGACATTATCAGTAGATCTGGGCTTTTTGTAGAATCCAAAACTGGAAAATGCTTTTCATCCCATCTGTCTTGGGTGGACAGCTTATGACCTAATATGTTTCTGGGAAATGTTTAAAATATTTTTTTTCTTTTTGTGCAGGGGAAAAACTATCTGTAATCCCTATGGGGAAAAGAAAATGAAACTTAATTGCTATATGATGGCATAGGGCATATATAAAAAAATCAGAGTGAATCTCTTTTCAAACCTGAATGTCAGATGGAATAATTAAACTAAATATTTAATTTCTGTTTAAAGCTAAACAAAAGGCAGGTTCGGTACAACAAATTATTATTTATTAGCTTTCTAAATGTAATAAATACATCACCATAATAAAATAAGCAACTGGATTCTGCCACAGAAAAGACTCTATTCTATGTTTCCCCTGAAACAGCTGTTGTACTATGTTCCTCAGTAGGATATTCAGCAGGATTTATTCTTGAGTAAACATACATAATTGCATGAATGGTATCATGTCTAGTTTCTCCCTCAAAATAACAACACTTGGAGTATTCACAGTCTTCCCCCTCCTGCCACCCCATAAAGGTTGATCTGAAATCCCAGTGAAGCCTTAGTGCAACTAGAATTGTATGAATCTTGCAAGCAAAATTTTATTTTTCAGTTCTTACCAATGTGTTTGTATAATACACTAAATCAGAAATTAGCTAAGTATATGGTGTGAATCCAGTCTATGTGGTTAGTTTATCATTCAGCATGTTGTGTAAACCCAGAAAATTCGGTTGAGTAAACCATGATTCCATTAAGCAGGTTAACTTTATTGTGCAAATGCAGTATTTTTTTACCTCTGTCTATTTCATTGAATTCCATTTGCACTGCCATTCTTTTATGCTTCCAAGTGGTATAATTTTACTTCTTTTTCATTTGCTGTAGGAGTTGGCATCAAAGGTGTTTATATTCTTGGAACTATATTTTACTAAACTGTTTTAATAAAATCAAAGCAGATTTTGATAAGCTTGCATGAAATAGAAATGGAAACCAGTGTCAGCAGGGATCTTTTGAGGGTGATGGGCAGTGATGAAATTTGATAAATAAGAAAGAAAGAAAGAAAGAAAGAAAGAGAAATTTTAAAAAAACAAATAAAAATATATTTGTTCTAGCTTGTTTTGGTTGGTTTGCTAAGAAAGGATTATTCATAAAGAAATCCAAAATGTCTATTCCAACGAATTGCCAGCAGAATGGTTTTTGTTTGTTTGTTTGTTTTGTTTTTGCTCTTGGATGAACCAGAAAACAGCAAAATATGAACTGAGCAGTTTATTTCCTTCTCATTCTGAGCTAACACAAATACTGGAAAATTTTCTCCCTAAGCTAGAGCTTATTTCTCTTAGCAAGTGCTCAACTGGCTACTTTAGAAAGCATCACATCCCACACCTCAGGTGGAAATGCTTCTTGGAGAGGTCTAACAGAAAAAAGATCAGAGAACACCTGCTTTAAACAGCTCTAGATGCAGCACAGATGATGTGATAATAACCAATGAACACGTGGAAATGACCACAATCATAAAAATTATCAAAACCATATATGCTTGGGAATTCTCCTCTGAAATTACCCACAGTGCTTACCAGTGCTCTCAGCTGGCTTTAGTCATCCACATTTCTCTACTGCTTCATCACTTTGCAAGAAGATGCAAAAGAAGCCAAATGGCACAAATCCACATGCAAGCGCCTGGAGCATTGGCTTCTAATGGCTTCCAGACAGTATAATAGCTGTTGTAGCTGACTGAGGGAAAGACAGAGGTGGTTTGGAAAGACCTCAGGTGCTTGAGAATAGTAATGGTATTATTTGAATACTGCCTGGGATGTTCTTCCTCAAGTCAAGGGGTCTTGAAGGTTCTGACTAACAGGTCAACAAATGCCCATTAATAAATGCTAAGCTGGACCATCAAGGATTTCCAATAGCTTAATATCAGACACATACCAAGCACAAAGAAACATTTATTTATTTATTTATTTATTTATTTATTTATTTATTTATTTATCAAATTTTTGTCACCACCCATCTCATTCTGTTTCCAGTTGCTCACTTCTCTTGAAACCATTTGCAAATTCCAGACCCTTCCTAAAAGCTTTTAATGTGTATGTTATCCCCTGCCCCATGTGCACCACCTAAAACTGGACAGTATAATACCGTCAGCTGCAGTTAACAAATATCACTTCTACCAACATTCGGAGCCTAGCACGTTATCACCAGTTTTGTTACTATAATAACTATCTAGCTTCTGTTTTCCAGAACTGATGTGAATTGTCTAAGAAGAAAGATATACTTAATTAACATTTTTGGATATTATTATTTTTATATATAATTTAGTCTTTACTCTTTTTTTAGATGATTACAAAAAACAGAGATACAAAAGATAGCCAGCAGAAAAGAACCATACAACATAAAAGCAGTAAAGAACAACAAAATTAAAACAAAACCAAAAAATAGAAAAGAAAAAAAAAAGATTCCCAGCAAATTTCAGTACTAAACTTCTAACATATCTGTCAAACAGATAAATGTCACTGGTTTACAAAAGAAATCTTATAATACTATATTATTATCAAATACAAAAATATATTTAAAAGTTACCTAAAAAGACCATTGCATAATTTTAAATATCATAAAATCTATACCAAAGAAGAACATATTGCTTTATTCTTTGATTATTTGAAAATGCCTTTTCCAGAATGGATAAATTACACATTTTCAAAAGGCAGTCTGTAATGTCTGGAATAATACCATTTTTTCCAATTTCTCAGTTTAATTATTTTTGCTACCCTCCATGCCTGGTACCACTATAATTCCCCATAGACATTTTTTGGATTATTATATTTTAAAAAGTAATAGATCAACTACTATTTATCAATTTCTTCATTCCTGTACATATAGGGAGAGTTCCCAGTATATCCTGAAACCATCTCAACCCTTGGAAGAGTTTAAATGTTTACAGCCTACTCTCAAATTCCATCTTTGCAAAGCAATCTTAGTGCCCACTTCAGATGTTCCAGTGTATCCAAAACTCTTGCAGGAAAAGATAAACAAGGCAGGACTGAGGATGGGACAGCCTTTACTCCCCTGCTGGCTTTTTCTCCCAGGAGAAGGAGAAGGAGAAGGAGAAGGAGAAGGAGAAGGAGAAGGAGAAGAAGGAGAAGATTATTTTTTATAAGCAATGGGGGGTGGCTTAATCTGGACCAGTTCATCAATTGCTTTACATTTTTGCTAAGGCTGGAGAGATGGTGAAGAGCTCTTAGAGAATCACTACAGTTTCCTTCTGATTCACGCTTGATGCCAGAAAAGCCGCATCTGAATGCCGAGGGAGGGAGAATTCATGTCGTATTTCCCCTTCCCAAGGAAATATCCCTTTCCACATCTTGGAGTGGAGATCTATCTAACTCTATGGCTGTGAGAACACTATCTCAAGTGCCATAGGACTGTAACCTAAGACTATTAGTTATAAACTGCAGACTGATTGTTATGTTCTTCCCTATCCTTCCTTTTTGTTTTGTTTATTTATTATAAATAAATTTATAATAAAATAAAAATTATTTATTATAATTAAAATAACTTCTGAAGGATTCAAAATCTTGCACACTACTTTATGAACATGAACTGCCCCAGTATGGCTTTTGGAGCTGAAATCCATTGTCTGGATCAGGAAGGAACTACTTTCCTTGCCAGTGTGGATTTCTCTTGCTGTTTTTTCACCCTGATGCACATGTAAACAAACACAGAAATCACTCTTCACTCTTTACTGAGTGATCTTACTTTACCATTTGCAACATATCTTGCATAACATAAAGTGCTGCAAAGAATCAAAAGAATATACCATTTATTATCACATTGTAATAAGAAAGATTTAATAAATGATAGATTACTTCTTTCTGGGAGTATGCTGTACACTTGCTTTGGGACAGTGGCCTGTTTCCTTGTAATCCTTTTCTATTAAATGAAAAAAAAAACGTATTTTCCTCTTTTAGCCTAAAGAGTGACTTAATCACACCCAGAGAGGCCCTTTCCTACGAACAACAGATATTCATTTGTCACATGAAAACAATATTTTGCAATATTAATTCTTGTAATATATTATATTTCTATTGAAGGAAGAAGGCTAGCTAGCTAATTTTGCTGATGTATAGAAAATTAAAAATCTCCCTAGTGCTGGAAAGGTCCCAGAGGCCCAGTTACAAATGAGTGCTAAACATATTCTAATTATTGTAAGTACAGCAACTGTTAAGCTTTAGCACAAAAGTCCAGTTTACTTCATCCATCCTCCAGATTTAACAATAACATCTATGAAATTTCCAGAGAAAGAGTTGGAAGAGATTTCTCTTTTGATCAGGAGAGGACTTTGTTTATTTAAAAAAATTACAGGGCAACATGGCTTTGAAAAATGAGCCTAATCAGCCCCCTGCACTGAGAAGATCCTGCTTGGTTATTTTCTTCCTATAAAACAAATTGCTGCTGCACAGGCCAATTTGCGATGCAGTTTTTGACTGTGACTCAGCATTCATTAAATGAAATATAATTAGCCACAGTTACTGAAGATTAGTGTGCAGACATCTGTGGGTAACAGACATTAACTATGAGATTATTAGCCAATTAGGATGTCAAGGGGAAAATATGCTACAACCGATTTAATGATTTATTTTAAAATGCAAGTTGGAATAGGGGCATTTTGAAATATCAAATGTTTTAAAATAGGCAATGTATGCTGTAGATCTTTAAGTATTAACAAGAAAATTACTTGTTATACTTGGAGGTTACTGTTTACTTCATTACCTGAATTCATCCAGTCAACCAGTTTAATCACCATGAGATGTCTTGAATATTGCCTCACAGTGGAATTGGTATGGAACTGGGTCATCTGAAAGCATAGATGGGATGAAAAAACAGGGATCATCTTTTCTAAGAAAAGATAATGGTTTATCCCCTGTCTTGCTGACACCTCAGATGAGGGGATTTCAGTGCCCAGAATTCTCTAGTGACATGGCAACTGATGAAGATTCTGACAGATGAAAAGTCCACCCATTTAGAAAGTACATACATTGTGGAAGACTTCCTTGCATTTCAGAAACCCACTGACAGGGAGAAAGCCTGAAGGATTAATCTTCCATTCGTTTCTCTCCATCCACAACCACCCCTTCTTGACAGGGAATGTCTGAACAACAGCTGTAAGCACAGCTGAATATGGGCACAGATGCTCTTCAAAACTTTGCCATCTATATGGGAGCCAAGGTAGAACAGGCAGAAGGAGCCCTTACTATATGTTTGAAGTCCATCCAGACATACACAATTTGACCCTCTGAGGGAGAGCTTATTTTGTTGTTCATGTACAGAATACCCAGAGTTAGGGCTGCAAAAATCTGGATGAGCATTAGAAAGCAGCAATGAATTAGTTTTCTGTCTGATTGCCATCTAACATTGTTGGGATTTGTGCAGCTAGAAATGATAGGTGAAATCCTGGTGACCACATAAAGACACCCTTATGTATGTATGTATGTATGTATGTACGTACGTATTTGTATAGCTGCCCATCTCACTCAAGTGACTCCAGGTGGCTTATAGGATTAAAACCCACAAACCCAGCAGAAGATACCATATTGTCTTCTGAGCAGCAATAGGTATGCAGTTGACGGCTTTTTCCTCTGACTTTTTAGTTTCATGGTCATTCTTTCAGGTACTCATAAGGCCCAAACCTGCATAGCAACTGTAAGGCAGAGTTCCAAAACTTTCTTGGTTCATGGTGCCTTTAGGGTTCACAGTATCCCTAGTGAATCCCAAACCGTGTAGTGGTGTCCCAGGGACAATTAGTTCAGTTCCATTTATTAAGTAGTAAAATATCCCGTGGCATCCCAGTGAGTTTGCTGTGGTATCCTGGGGTGCCACAGCGGACAGTTTGGGCACCGCAGAGCTAAGGTCATTATCTGTTGCCCTCTGCCACAGATGGCACCACTTGGGGCTCTTTTACAGATTATTTCAGCCACATAAAGTAGTTCCATTTTAATAATAATGTCTTGTAAAACAGGGGGGAAGCACAGATTAGCCATTTGTTTGTTAGCCATTCTTAAGATGTTGTATTTATGGTTTTTTCCATTTTATCTTACATTGCTTAGAGCAGGTTTTGCCTCAAAAGGCGACGTATATATGCAATGGCATTTCCTTCCACTGAAGCCTCTAATTAGGAATTTATTGAATACCATTTTCTTTTTTTTAAATAATTTTATTGAAGATTACATGAACAGATAAAACTCATACAAACTATAAAAGAGAAAAAAGAAAGATAATTAAAAAGAGAAAAAAAGTAACTTCCCCCTTCATCTGAGCGAGCATAAGCAATTTTAACAACTTATCCCTGTCTCTTAAAATACAACAAACAATATCTTCATCCCATGTCTCAGCTCATTCTATAAACAAGTCTTTAAAGCCTCATCATCCATCCTAGTCAGCAAAAGCCCATTAAGGTTATCAGAAATAACAACCTATCTACTATAAACTTGATCTAATAAACCCACTTGAATTCCTTCCTTCTACATCTATATCTCATTTTTTGTCATTAAACAAATCCCCCTAACCTCATCATTCAGATATAGTCAGTAAAAATCTAATAAAAGTTAGCAGAGATAACAACAGAACTATTTTAACTTTAATCAGATAAATTTAAAATACAACCAATGAACTCTTTCCCATAAAACTCTTATCTATAAACAAAACCTTAAAACATCATCATCCAGTCCTGGTTAAAGAAAATCCATTACCATTTTCCAGAAACAATAACTTATCTATTTTAACCTTGGTAATATAAACCAACTTTATATTCCTTCCCCTTGCTCCGAACCATCTTAATCTTTAGCCTTTCAAATAGTGTCCAAACACTTTGTTTATTTTCATTTTTCTTTGTCTCTTCTCACAAAATCACTGACAGCCTTAACAAATCCCTTTTGGAAATCCAATATAAAAAGGTTATCCAAGTAATTCCTCTGGTCTATTATTTGTACATCCTTTTTAGTTATTAGAACATCAGCTTGTTTCATTTGTATATTCAATCTTTCACATTTTTCCATATACTTATTATAACTTGTCATGTAAAGTCCACATTTAAATCAATTTCAGTCTTGCCAGTAAAACTTTTCCCCCTTCCATAGCATGATCTGGAGGAACCCTTGAAATATTTTTCAGGCCTCGGGGAACCCCTGCACATTCAGGCTCAAATGTAGGCCAGAGGTTACAAAATTATTATATTTGTTTCATGTGTCCTAACACTCAGGAACCATGCTGAGATGAGAAATAAGTCTCTAGTGTTTTATTACTGCTACATTAGACAGAAAATCCTAACAAACTGAAGAAGCGTGAGAAAACCCATACAGATAAACCCCAAAAGTCAAGGTGGGTCTGTTCTGTGTCTCTTTGAATGACTGCTCAACTCCTCACTACTATGCATGCGTTTTCCCCCCTGGATAGGGGCCCCCTCCTGCTCACCATCAGTGCCCATGACACATGTATAGGCAAGGATATATGCATTAACAGTGTTCTTAAACTCAAAATAAAGAATGGAACCTACCTCTTTAATGTGAAGTCACCCAAATTTGAAATAATTTTTTAAATAAATCGTGATCTCCCAGGGAACCCCTAGGTACCGTTCATGGAACACTAGGGTTCCATGGAACCCTGGTTAAGAAACCCTGATCTAGTCTATCAATAATGGCAGAGATGTTTAAAACTCATTTTTGAGTCACAAATATCTCTCAAAACATCCACTCTTTTATTTCCTTCTGGTGCCCTCTAGTATCCAATCTTCAAAGTCTCATATTGTTTTTCCTCCAAATATAAAAACATGAATACTTCCTCATGGGAAGGATTCTTATAATCAGTTTCCAAATTTTATTAAATCCATCTGGACCCTTAGTCCATTTATAACTTTCTAAAATCAACAGTCTAACCACTTCACTGTTACTTCTGAAAAAAAATGTTTGTTTATAAATCCTTAAATGTGTACTTAAAACGTCTTCCATAGTGGATAGAAGGAAACTCACCCAGTGAAGTCCATAAAAACTTGCCGTTCCAGAGGTTCTCAATATTAAAAAGCAATAAAAAGTTAATCCTAAAGTGATTAAGAAATGAGGATCAGCCAAACTTTGAGTCCAGTATGATGGACATAAAATTGTGCCTCAAAAGTAATGGCTATTTGAGTTGTTGAGGGACAGTACTGGTGCTCTCTTAAAGCGCAAATAAGGGATTCAGCAAATAACTATAATTTATTTATTTATTTATTAAATTTATATCACTGCCCATCTCCCCCAATGGGGGACTCTGGGCGGTTTACAATAAAATAACACTAAAAACATAACCACCTAAAATTACCATTAAAATATACATAAAAACAAATGTAAAATCCAAGTGGAGATGGAACACAATCACTAAGAGGTGCTATGGTGCCAGCCATCCCCAGGTGGAGCTATCACTCTCCCCCTGCCAAGCAAGGTGGCAAAACCAGGTCTTCAGTTTCTTCCGGAAGTCTGAGAGCAAGGAAACCCATCTCAACACCAGGGGCAAAATGTTCCAAAGGGTGGGTGCCACTGCAGATAAGGCTCACCTCCTGGACCCTGCTAGATGAAATTCTTTTATTGATGGGGTCCGTAGCATGCCCTCCCTGCCTAACCGGGTGGGATGGGTCGGTGTTATAGGGACAAGACAGTCCCTCAGGTACCCTGGTCCCATGCCATGTAGGGCTTTAAAGGTGATAATCAACACCTTGAATTGGACCCGGAAGCAAACTGGTACCCAGTGCAGCTCGCATAACAGTGGTGTCACATGGGCTGATTTTACAGCCCCGATAACTGTCCGTGCAGCCGCATATATAATCACTATTATATATTACGGGAGGGGAAAGTACAGGATAAAGTTATTTCTTATTATCAATAGTTTTTTAAAAAATTAATAAAAGTTTTATGAATAAGTTAGAATGTAGGTGCTTGAATACTAGGTAGGAAAGGGCAGAGAGTAAAGGACTTTAATATTCGAACAATAAATTGCTAGCAACTTTGAAATAAACCCTATTCAGTTTACCATAGCATTTATTTCCAGTTTGTAAATCTTTCTTAACTCTCACCTATAATATTAAATTCCTCCCCAAGCATCAGGAGTGTGTGTCAACACCTTGTGTATATCTCTGTGTTGGTGGAAGACAAGAAACAGTACAGGTAGTCCTCATTTAATGATGGTAATTTGGACTAGAATTTCCATTGCTAAGTGATATGGTAGTAAAGCATGATGTCACGTGACCACACCGCTTAGCGATGGCAGTTCTGGCAGTCCCTGGTTACCATTGTTAAGCAAATCACCACAGGTTGTTATGTGATGACCTCACATGACCGCAACTTCTGGCTTCCTGCCAGCTTCCTCATTGACTTTGCTTGTGCAAAGTTGGCATGGAAGGTCACAAATTGTGATCATGTGATTGCAGGATGCTGTGACACTTGGAAATATGGACCAGTTGCTGAGTGCCTGGATCATGATCACATGACTGCAGGGGTGCTGTAACAGCCAGAAATTTGAGGACCGGTTGTAAGTACCACTTGTTCAGCACCATTGTAAATTTGAACAGCTGCTGAACAAGTGGTCATTAAGCAAGGACCACTGTAAGTGGACTTGAAAGACAGTCTCTAGATTAGAGCTCCTAACTTGCATAGAACAACATGAACAAGCTTGGAGTAACAGTGGGCTTTGGTTTCACTCATACTGGTAAAAATGTACCCATACTGACCAGTTCTATCTCTATCCACAGCAAGGAATGCTACATTTGGTATTGGTATGCCTAAGACAGATAACTTGTCTGCACCTTCTCTATTTTACTAAAAAGCATTATGTGAAAGCTTCAGTTGGCCAAAGCCATGACAGGGAGTGAAAAGGTGAAAGGTCCCCTGTGCAAGCACCGAGTCATGTCTGACCCTTTGGGGGGACACCGCTTTCACAATGTTTTCTTGGCAGACTATAGCAGGGTGGTTTGCCATTGCCTTCCCCAGTTGTCACCTTCCCCAGCAAGCTGGGTTCTCATTTTACCAACCTCGGAAGGATGGAAGGCTGAGTCGACCTGAGCCAGTTACCTGAGAATCCAGCTTCTGCTGGGATCGAACTCGGGTCATGTGGAGAGTTTCTGTTGCAATACTGCAGCCTACCACTCTGCACCACACGAGGCATATGATAGGGAGTAGAGGTCCATAATTATGGATCCATCTGTGAAGATTGTGGCATATGAAAGATTGCAACTTGGAATTTAAGAGAATTAAATGGTAACAAGTATGAATTAATATACGCAACAAAAGAAAGAAAAATATATACGTTGTGTGTTCGAGAAAGAGGAAGAAGAGGAAGGATGTAGTAGATCTGAATGAAGATTGTCTGATCTTATGGAGAGGAGTGGATGGTGTGGGCAATGTTTTCAGTATGAAAGAAGTGAATTGAGGTGGTTTAATCATATAGGGCAGTGTTTCTCAACCTTGGGAACTTTAAGATGTGTGAACTTCAACTCTCAGAATTCTCCAGCTGAAGTCCACACATCTTAAAGTTCCTAAGGTTGAGAAACACTGATATAGAGAATAAATGAGGATTGCATCTCAAACAAATGTATCAAGAAAGAGTAAAGGGGATGGAAAGGATAGGAGAGACTGAGAAAGTTGTGGTTGGATGGAACTGATGAGATCTCCAGAAAGAAAGAGATGAGAAGTTTAAAGAATAAGAGGCAATGTAAAAATGGTGTATGGATCTGGTGGAAGCAAGGATGATTTCAAGCATAGAATTGTATATAGAGTTGTTGTTAGTTGCCGTAGAGTCATTTATGACTCATGGCAACCCTATGTATAACAGAACGAAATGCTGTTTGGTCTTGCACCATATGCCTTACTGTTCCAATGTTTGCATCCATTGTTGCTGTAATCATATCAATCCATTGCATTGAAGGTCTTCCTCTTTGCCGCTGGCCCTCAACTTTACCAAACATGATGTCCTTTTCAAGTGATCAGTCTTTCCTGACAATGTGCCCGAAGTATGAGAGTCTAAGCCTCGTTATCTTCACCTCTAGGGAACATTCTGGTTGTATTTCTTCTAAAACTGATCTGTTTGTTCTTCTGGCAGTCCATGGTATTTTCAATAATCTTCGCCAACACCACAATTCAAATGCATCAATTCTTCTTCTATCTTCCTTTTTTAATGTCCAATTTTCACAGGCATATGTGTCAATTGAGAAGACCATGGCTTGAGTCAGATGCACCTTTGTTTTTAAACTGACGTCTTTACTTCTGAAAACTTTAGATAGATCTTTGATGGCAGATTTTCCCAGCACAATATGTTGTTTGATTTCTTGATTACTACTTCCCTTGGCATTGATCATTGATCCGAGTAAAATGAAATTGTTAACGACTTCAATTTCTTCTCCATTTATTGTGACATTGTTTTTTGGTCCATCTGTGAGAATCTTCATCTTCTTCACATTCAGGTGTAGTCCGTATTGCTGACTACAATTTTTGAACTTCATCAGCAAGTAGTTCAAGTCTTCATTTCCAGCAAGCAAAGATATATAGAGTTATAATACATAATATAATACTATAGATTTATATAAATATATATATATATATACATAGAGTTATAATAAGTGATATTCGTATATGTTAGATTTGGCTATGTTTTCTTATCTCATGCCTTTAATTTCTTAGACTTTCTTACTTATTCACTTTCTGCACTTTGTATAATGGAAGAGGATAGCATTATGTATGTATGTATGTATGTATCCCTCCTACATTCTTGTAGGAATCCTGTAAATCAGATTAGACTAAGAAAATTGCATGATATCAGAAGTGTGCTACCAATTTGTTAACAAAGTGCTTTCACTCATAAAATGTTGCAAGGATTTATGTAAATTAAGAACAAATAATTCCATAAAACACCAAATAAAGTTTCACAAATTAGAAATATATAAAATGAAAAAATGGGCAAGAATTGCACTTTTAAATAAACCAATTACTTACTTTAGGCAAGAACATTTGATAGAGCAAGCTTCTTTGAAGGTTCTTCCGGAGTTCTGGGATAAACTCTGGTGTCAGTTGCTAAATAATATTGCCAGTATCATAACTTGACAAAATCTTCTGCAATATATCTCAATTTGTCCAAGGCTTACCTATTGCACTTCTGTTAATCATCTTTTAATAAATTCCTTAATCTGGAATAAAATCTTTCAACATAATGAATGAATTCCATCTTTCTTTTGCAATTCAAGGGCAGCATTAGTATCAGACAAAGATATATTTTGCTTTGCTAGACTGTAAACTAGATTAAAATATGAATTATAAGGTCCATGTCTTTTTTATTCATGCTGTTATTTATTGACGCAATGCTCCTTTTTTATTGTTCTAATTTTTAAACACTTTTTAATGTGCATTCAACAGTGAATGTTTTTTTAAATTTTTAAATCCTTAAATCTTTAGATTTTCCATTTGCACACACCAAATATCTATCAACTCGATATATGGATATGTTTCTCTTTTCCTGGACCCAAGCCATGCATGTCTGGATGTACATTATAACTTAAACATTTGTTTTTAACAACTAACCATTTATATTCATTCTCTCTCTGTCTCTCTCTCGAAATACTGCTTCTGGATTTAGGACCAATAATCTGGAATTTTGGGTTGTTTGTTGTAATGGATGAGTCTTCCATCCTCATCACTCTTGATGGATCAGCACTCTGTGTTAGATTGGTCAGTTCTTGTTTGCTTCCATTTAAGAAATGACAGTAAACTACAAGGGCTAACGAAGCATGTTGTAAATAACCAATATTAATTTTCTACACAGAAAATGTGTCACTGCCTCCTGGGGATACAAAACAATAACTTTAAGAAGAAAAAAAATTATCCTCCTTCTCAGATGTCCACACAGTCAAGGGTGGGGGAGCTCCTTGCAAGCTTGTACATTTGTTTGATGCTTGTATTAGCGCAAGAAAAAAGGAGGTAAAAAATCTGAGTGGAGCATATGCACACCTCAGGTGGGGGACTGGAGTTGACTGAGGAGGAGAATTTTGCCCTATATTGCTGGTGATGGTGGTTGTAGTAGAGGTGGTGCCAGGGCAAGAGGTGTGAAGCAATGGACAGACAGGCTGATAAAGCAGCCACTGAGGATGTTCCCAGAAATGTTGCACACAGCTTGCAAGATGTGCTCACCATTCTCTGCCTTCTAACAGGCTGTGTATCTGGATATGCTTAGTCATCCAAGACCAAGACCAGCCCAGGCTCTACTTCCACTTGCAGCTTGTCAGTCTTTGTTGCTTACCAGTTCCCTGGATTGAGCTGCAACTGTTCAGCACCTGCCTAGCTTCTATGTTCAGTGATACTCTTTTAAAATAGGGTTTGGTTAATCCCCCAAATTTAACAAGGAGCTTATACCAGCTGTTCCCATCTCTTCAAGCCTTCTCCAGCACACTCATGGATGATATCCAAAGATGCCTCCTAGAAACAGGGTCTACAAGTCCAACTTCCGATGACCTCTAGATGGCAAAAGAGAAATACATAAAACTCTAACTCTTTGCTGGCATCTAATGGTCATCTGACATTTTTCAGAAGAGGTCTGATAGCCCTCTCTTCCCCAGTTCCCTCCTGCTTCCTGGTCAGTTTTTGGTAGTTTATTGATTGCTAATTTCCAGTACTGGGCATGCAAGAATGAAGCCCTCTGAAAAGCTTTTGCTTACCTGAAGCTGTACTCCTCCTTAATGCGAATGAGTCACTCTCTGTAAAGGAATTTAGAGCTGACCTTGGGAAAGATATTAAAGAGCCTTTAAGAAGAGACTCAGACAAAAGATTACATAGTACATAAATTGAAGAAGCATGAAAAAGAAATTCAGAATAACCCTGCCTTGATTTTGTTTAATTTGAGATGAAACAGGCTTTCAAGATTCTTTTCTTTTATTATATCTTACAACATTAAAGTAGCATTCCCGGAATCTCTGTGCTGTCTTTTTCTTGACCTAACTTCTCTTGAAAGGCTGATACCCTGCCATATTGTGATGGGAAGAAATCAGGTTCAAAGAAAGGGATGTACTCTCTCAATCTAGTTTGCCATGCCCAGCCCCTGGAGCACAGTTGGAATGTACATCTTGAGTCTAACACAGGTATAGTCAACATGGACATTTCCTTTCACATCCACCATGTTCCCTCCCTTAATATTCTTTAGATTAATTTAATTTTTAAAAATCAAATAAACTGGAAGCTGACATACATAAAACAAAGTGCTTGCCTGTAAATATTATCTTTATTTACAAGAATGCCATTTCAGCCACAGATAAAGAACATGGAGGGTAGCTATAACCCAGTATTTGTTTCAAAGTGTGCCTGAAAAAAGTCAAAAGTTAGCTGAGCCAGTAGAAAGCTAAAGGCAATGGAAGAACCTCACTAGTTGCCTTTTTGGTAAATGCATTGCATCCTGGCCACCATTTTGTGAACATTCAATTCTCTCTGGCAGCCATTTTGAGAACTTGCCCACTGCATACTCTCAATTTTAAAAAAATAAGAAGTGTCCTACCTACTTTAAGGGTTCTTCTGTATTTGCATGGCCTGGATCATTCTTCCATTTTGATACATGAGTATATTCCTAACCAATACACTGATATTGCAAACAGGTACAGTGTGTTGGATTTGCCTCCATTACTGCCTAAAAATAAGAAGCCTGACAGAAAGTAATATCTGACACTAGTCTGAAAAAAGAAAAGCAAAACAACAGCAATAAATGCTCAGTATCTTGTTCCCCATGATACTACTCCCCCTCAGCATACATATTTTGACAACTACACTTCATTAATCACAGACAGCTATGAAAATTCCAGCCTCTTCAGTCCTCAGAGGAATCATCCAGATTCATTAACTAGTGCCTAAAAACGGATTGAAAGACATAAATTAATATAAATAGCAAATGGAGTTGAATTAAATAGGTCCTTTTTTCAAATAAATAAATAATTCTTCCTTAAGGCAATGACTTGCTTTCTCTTCAGAAGAAAAAAAAATGTCTAGAAATACAACTGCAGAATATTCTACTGACACCACAGTGCACAACCTTTTGGAAATCAGAGGTTGGGCCCTTCCTGCTTTCTTGCGGGGACAGTGGTGGATAAGTTCTGAAGTCAGTGGGATGATGATGGTAAGGTTGAAGGAGGGGACAGAGTTTTCCTTTTTTTTCCTGTTTCTTGTGGAGGGTTTCTTCTTCTGAAACTACATGCAGCCTTTTTAAAGGTTTATATACATTTTGTATGTCCCCTGCCTCAGAAATGGAAGCTTCCTGGTCAGTTTTTGGTAGTTTATTGATTTGTCTCAGTAGACCAGCCAGAGATGATTGTGTGGGCTGCAAAAAAGGGATGTGAGGGCATCTGTGGCCCTGATGCCATATGTGGCCCACTTAGGTTTCCATAAATGCTTACAACTATGAACTCTGGTTATTTTCAAGCTATCCCATGAATGAAGACATCTGGCTTTGAAAATACATTGCACTGTGTCAAGGATTTTCACCCATTTTATTGCCAAAAGACAATATGAGGAATATTTACATTTCTGCTTTATTATATAAAGGAAAGACTTGATTTGTCAAAATGTGTTCTTTATTGTTTCAGAGTGCAGGACATGGAATAAGAGATTTAAGTTACAGGAAATGAATGTTATAAAAACTTTCTAAGAGTTAAAGCAGTTAATAGTGGAACCAGTTATTCAGAAAGATGGTGGGCTTTTCTTCAGTGGATGTGCAGATCAGAGAGTAGATAGCTTTTGATTAGGAATGCTTTAACATGCATTTGTATACTGAGCAAGGATTTGGATTTGAAGGCCTGAATTATCATTTCCAACACTATGAGTTTGTGACAGCTTCTATATGCTCAACTTAAGCAACCAGCAACTGGATACACCTGGGACACACCTGCGCCTCTTCCTCTGTTCTCCATTGTCCAACCTCAAGATCCAGAAATAGCAGCATGTAAGATGCAGCAAGGATCTGTAAAGAAAAGATTGGAAAGGGGGCCATTTTTAAAAAGATCACTGAAACCTTTGCCTATCTATCCCTTTCTCAACTTTTCTAAAAATAATTATGACCAGAGATCTACAAATATACATGTGCATATGTATCATCCAAATAATGAAAAATATTTTAAAAGACAACAGTAACCAAAAGCAGTCAGGGCTAAAACTGATAGGCAATGTATCTGAAGAGCGAAAAGGCATTTGTTCTCTTTATAGCAGAACAAATAAATAAAATTCTGCATACACTCTTGTTAAGCTCTGCTGTGTGAAACTTCACACAACTTTGTTAGCTAGCTAACTTGAAATAATTTCATGGCAATTTAAAGTTGTTATTGTTGTGACTAATTCTGTGGGCATGCAAAATCTACAGCTGCATTAACACATTTCTCTCAATATTAAAAATTTGTTTATTTGAAAGTTTCCACCATTTCCAAATAGATTTCTATGCTAAAAATAATCCTAAAACTCAATATATGCCTAATTCCAAATCACACCCCATGATCATAGCAGAATGACTCTGTAATGGTGATAGAATACAGTTCAAAACACTTATTTCAGTTCTTTGCAAATTAATGGCATTCTTTATGCAGTATTCACAAGACTGCCACACTCTTAAATGCTCTTATCCTCCCTTGTAAAATAACTGTTTTATGACTATTCAGGGACAGATAGCAATTTCTAAAAGAAGGATAGGGTGAAACTCAGCTGAGGCAGCTAATAAGTAAGTGCTTTTCCACTCCCACATTTGTGTGAATGAGACAAATGGGTCCTGGCATCCTAACTCCCTAGTGCTCTTCGACTCATATGCCACTTTCTCCTTACCCCTGTGGGTTATATTTTACTTATTTGGACAAGATATTCACATAACTTTACAGAAAAACAGCTGCTATGCAGGAGTAACCTCACTTCATTTGTAGCTATGTAAGGAATGTTTAGCCCACCTCCTCCATTAGTGGCATCCAATAATTTATAATATTATTATTGTCCTAAATATATTTAGCGAGACCCAGTTTGATGTAGTGGTTAAACCATCAGGCTAGAAATCAGGAGACCAGGAGTTCTAGTCCCGCTTTAGGCACAAAGCCAGCTAGGTGACCTTGGGCCAGTCACTCTCTCTCAGCCCTAAGAAGCAGGCAATGGCAAACCTTGCCAAGAAAACTGCAAGGGCTAGTCCAGACAGTTGCCAGGAGTCAACACTGACTTGAAGGCAGGCAGGTAGGCAGGCAGGCATATATACATACGTACATACATACATAAATAAATAGTAGGATATATGATCTATTGAATACCGTGGAAGAATTTACTTTCGGCTGCCTGTGGATAGTAGATGGACTTTCTCTCATGCACATTCCTTTTATCAGTAACCAGCCCTAGAAAATACAGCAAGAAAAAACTTAAAATTGATCATCCATGCCTGTCAATGCACCTGTCCTGAAACTACAAGCTAAATATCATTAATTTAAAGCAGACTATATCTGCAGTCTTAAAATCCTTTTTCACAGTGCTGAGCCAGTAGACAGTAAAACTTACTCTGAATAATTGTGCACAGAATTACAAAGTAAACATCTTGATGAACTGAACAAAGATGCACCTTTGGAACAACATAGCATAATGCACAATTCAGTTTGGTTTTAGACAGAGATTTCTTTTAAAAAAACAAAAAGAGGGAGACATTTATAAACGATGAAACTGATAGACACAGGCCTACGTAGACAATATATTATTAATATACTGCAAAAGACAAGGTTCTGTTTGTACTACATACTACAAATAATACTAATATTTATTAGTAATATATTAGTTATACAGTATATTATTATTTAATTAATTATTAATTATTAGTAATATTATTAGTAATGCATTAATTATTAATATTATTAACAATATTAATATATTAATAACAAATAATACTAATAATACATAATACATAATACTACAAAGAATAAAGAAATAAAGAAATATTTCCATTTATAGCATGGACAAAATTGCAAATTTCATAAACATGTCTGCCCAGACAGTATTTGGTACTGATGGATATGCAATATAATGTAGAATAAAATAAAAGAAGATAAATAATGTTGCATCATTTGAAAAGTGAATAATACCAAAGTGTCACTCTTTCCCTTGCCGGCAAAACAGGCCAGCCCAGCCCTGAAGCTTCCTAAATGCCTCCAGGTTGCTACTGCCTGGCCCAGAATGATGGACTAGACTGGACCATTGCCTGATCCAGCAGGACCCTTCTAGTGTTGTTAGGCTATGCTGTTTTGCACATTTGTTAGATATCTGGTGATATGTTTTGTTTATTCTTCTGCCAGAATACAAATGTCAGAATATGATGCATTTGAAGTCCAAATGCTTTGGCTAATGATCTTATTTCATAAACCAAACGATTTCTGACATTCTGTAAATTGTTGCACTTAAATAGGTACATAACACAAAGACAGTTACATGGTCATTCTCATGCTAGTTATTGAAATATGATGACTTGTTTTTGACCCATGAACTGTTTTAGTTTTAACAGCAGTTTGTATGAAAAGAAGAAAGAAAAGCATAGGTAGTCAGTCAAACATTTAGGCAGTGGGGAAATAAACATCTAACTCAGTGTTTCTCAAACTTGGCAACTTTAAGGTGTTTGTTTGTTTGTTTGCTTGTTTTCTATCCCACCTTTATTATTTTACAAATAGCTCAAGGCAGGGAACTTACCTAATACTCCTTCCTCCTCCGATTTTCCCCACAACGGCAACCCTGTGTGGTGGGTTGGGCTGAGAGACAGTGTCTGGCCCAAGGTCACCCAGCCGGTTTTCATGCCTAAGGCGGGACTAGAACTCACAGTCTCCTGGTTTCTAGTCCATTGCCTTAACCACTAGACCAAACTAAGTCCAAACTGTTGGACTTCAATTCCCAGAATTCCCCAGCCAGCATGGGAAGTCCATACAACTTAAAGTTGCCAAGTTTGAAAAACACTAACCTAACTTAAGACAGCAACCTTCTGTATCTAGAACTGCAGAGGGTTACAACTTTGGGGATTCAATATTTCCAGTGCCTACCAGATTCTTTCTTACAAGGCTGTAACAGTGTTTACTGTTCTGGTTTTAGTTTTCTATACTCTTAAAATAGGGGTGAACAGGGGAATGTAAAATAAACAAACAAAAACCCCAAGAGTTAACTCTAAAATGCAAAAATATGAATTGAAAGTGGACAAAACAGTGATTTGGGGTTACTGCTTCAGATATGATCTAAAATGGCTTTCCAAATACTTAGAAGTGTGGCTAGTTAGGAAATGTAGGACCAATGGAAACATTACTGATTATATTCAAAATTACATAGTTTGTATGCAGCATTTCCTTTAGGTTCACTTTCAGGAAAGGGTGTTTTTTTGTTTGTTTGTTTGTTTTCCTGTTCTTGAATTAGAATCAAACATTTGGCTAGATATATTTCTGTTGAGGTAAAGCTGAATTGATATGAAGTGACCCAAACTGAGGTGGGTTGTGCTGCGAGTGATCTGGGCTTCGCATAGGCAGACACTCTGCAAAACATATACTTTGCACTTTTTTTCCCCTATAAGTAGTTTGGTGGGAAAGAAAGGTATGGATAAAAGTGGAATCAAGTGGCCAGCAAGTGTACCTTCCAGCAGCAAAGAACAGCTTGAAGATCCTGATATCCTGTCTAAAATTGTGGTACAGCAACCCATGCTGACACTATCAATTATATAATTTATAAATACGAAAAGACTCATTATAAAAAACATCTCTTAACCTATATGAAATTTAGTAGGATCCTCACTGTAAGTGCAAATATTAACTAGTTCTTAGCAAAGACAACAGATCCACAGGCATTTCTTTAAAGAAAGAAATAAAAATGATCTTGTTCCAAATCCTTGTGGTCCAAATTGATCTGAATTTTTAGCCCCTCATAAGTGGCTAATGCTACTGTAAATTTTATTCCATTCTGTTGAAAAACAGAAAACACTACAGTCATGGTAAGCAATGGGAGATACAGTACATGTTTCCTTGAACCTTCAGTTGAAGTGATTAGCCTCTGACTCAGTCTGAGTCAAAGCAGACTGTTTTAGAAAACACCAGATTGGGCCCCTGAATAAATCTTGTGATTAGTACATACACACCTTAGATACATGAACACAGCAAAGGTGGTTAATACAAGCTGACAGATTTAATGCTTTATTTCAGAAGGTGATGCTGTATCACTGAATTACTATCAGGTGACCCATCAATAACCCTTCTGCATACTTAAGCACTTTGATGTAATTTAAAGATCTTTCTGAACAAAAACTAGCTCATTTTATTCAGTCTCACTCTGGCTGGACAGTACAACTGTATACAGACTTCTTTCACCATTACTGATTCTCGAAGAGTTCCCTACATTGATAAGAACTTTTAGACAATTTTAGAAGGAAGCCATGAATCAAGGACTCCAATTTCTCTTTATTTTCTATTACCATTTCAACACAATACACAACTTTCTCTATTATTACTAAGCCAATCCCATTCTTGTATTACATCATGAATTTTTCCATCGTACTTGCTTTTATTTCTTGAACTAACACTTTTATTGCTTAGAGTTTGACCATCCCTTTAATATGTGGAATCTAAGGACACATTATATATCCAGACTGAAGCCAGAACATTACTAAGCCATCTGCTGATAAAACTTAGTTTGATGAAACTTCAGTTCATGCAAAATACTCCAACTTGTCAGGATGTTACCTTCTAATTGCTTGGAAAGTTTTTTGGAGTAATAAGGAGCTATACACAACCATCTGGAGAAATCATAACATTAAATAGACAAATGTTTTTTTTTCCAGCTCCACCCATTCCCAGTGTAGTTGTTATATTCCATCTTGTGTGAGTCTTTTAGGAAATCAAGAGAGCGATATTTAAATATAAACATGGCACACCCATTGATGTATTAAGTGAATTTATTTCCTGAAAAGAATTATAAATGGAAGTCTTCCAGGTAAAAAAAATCAAAAAGACAAGTTAAGAGAGGGAGGCTTATTTCCTTTCCCTAGTTCACTATAATTTTCTAGTTGAAATTGAATAGTGACAGGAAAATAACACAATCGCACTGGGGACATAGGACATCTATGAGAAGTAGGTCTGATTGAAAAATGCATGGATCTCTCTAGGCTATTACATAGAATATATTTAGGAGACAAAGCTAACATGAACATTTATATTTATATTTATATTTGCTTTGGCCAGAAAATAATGAAGATTCATATCATTATTTATTTTATCTCACAGTTCCTTTATTATTATAATGTCTAGAGTAAAGTAATTTAATTATTCTATCATTATTGTTGAAATTTCTGGTGTTTCACTTTCTGTAGAGCCATTTATAAAAGTTGCATGGGTAACATGTTGAGGATTCCTCAAAGAGAAGGAAAGTGAGGTTTAGTCTGCAGTCTTTAAGAGAACTCTTCCTATTGTCAGGCTCTGAAATTAATACATTAATTAAGGGGGAAGGATCCTATTTAGTAAGCTAATAACAAAAGACCACTGAACATTCTGAAAATAACGCAAAACTTTAGAAAGTTCCAAGCTGGTAATATATGTTGGTAACTCCAAGACGGTTATATACGCTGCCCCTGCCCCAATAACCTGCATGCCTGTATGCTATATTCTTTGAGTTTCAGACCTGCCACATTATGGGAAATGGTCTGAAAGGAATTTCTGCAACAAGATCTGATCTGAAAGGAAGGTAGTTGGACAAATGAAACAGTGGTGAGGTCAGTGTAGGGTTAATGTTGTTTTATTATTGATATATCTTCCCTTTATGCCCATGCATTACTCAAGGCAGCTAATAAAAAAGAACTTTTTATAAAAAAAATAGATTACATGATCATTAAGTTTCCCTGTAAATGAAAAGTCACCTGGCTAAAGAGAAGGCCTTTCCTAAAAATGCCTGTTCCCTGATACATCGCCACTCATTTGCCACAGCCTCTGTAAAAAGTTCTGAGGAGATGTTAAACACTCCCTGTATCCACTTTGTTCTCTTCCATGATTACAAGCAGCATGCTCTGAACATTAGTTATAGGAAAACAACTGTGGGAAAGTGCTGATTCCCATTGGCATCTGGTAGACTACTGCAAGAAATAGAATGAAAAACTCCATAGGCATTAGTCTGGTTCAAGAATGCTTTCTGTGGCATATTACCATTCTTGTCCCTCCTCTCCTATTTTTTTTTCCCCACTGTCGTATCTTCATCTAATTCAGAGTCTAAATTCAGTCTAAATTCTGGAATCAAATGGAGTATTTCTTGGTCTTCAAGCTGTTTTCTTCTCAAAATTGTATACTGTATTTTTATACAACAAGATAGCTGGGTGAATTTGTAGCATGAATTATTGAAGAAGGTGAAGGAAAGGTAAGTTGTTTGGTGTTGGTTCTCCTTTATCTTACTGGTTGCAATGGTCACTTAGCTCTTTGTCCTTCTCCGCTCCCAGTTTTTCATTTCAGTTACATGAGACATTCTTAGAACATCCCAGGAATACACAGAACAGATAGATGAACTAAGCTTGTACACAGTTAGTTTTAACAAAACAAAGCACACCAAAAGGAAGGTCTCTGTCCAACTTTAAATTGGCTAAGAAGAAACATGGGGATAAAAGCACATTTACATTCCTAAAAGCAGTGACAGTAAAGGAAAAATATTCCATCACATCTAGCTCTGGTTCTAATTATTAAATCTGGTTTTCTATAGAGATGAGAGTATTAAATGGAATTTTTGACAGAACACTGGGATTTTGACAGCTAATGCTGATATGCTTATGTAAAATCTCACTGTACTGGCAAGCTAATGTTTTCAGATGTTGGATGTAATCCATATACGTGCTGTCAACCCTACGTTTGTGCTGCTAGTTGGCTGTGAGACATGTAGTTCATCTTATTTGTTTCTGCATCATAGAAATCTTATTTAATACAAAAGCCAGAGATCCAGTTCAAAGAAATTTAGATGCACCCAGGTCCTGTTGAAATTAATGAGATCTAGGAATAGTCTTGGATACAACTTATATTTTTGGATCTGGGCCATAAACATTAGGGAAGAATGGCAACTTTTAGTTAAAAGCCTTGGAACTTCAGTAGTAATTGAGTATTTTTTTAGCTTTATAAAATGTGCCTTATTCAAAACCCCTGAACATACTATTGTGTAACAACTGTACATTATGCATGTCTATTGAAGTGTTTCAGTATTTTGAGGAAGAAGTAAACCTTAAACGTATGTTTGCCAAATGAATCAAGCCAACAATCTTGCAGTAGTAAAATGTTTGCAGACAGCTCACTGTATTTGATTTCCTTCCTAAATAGAAGTCTTGAGTCAAGAAATGCCACTTCAGTGGGGGCATTGTGAACAGATGAGCAATCAAAAGAAATGAGGCACTCCTACCATGCTGTTTTTATTTCCTTCATGACAGCCAATTATTCCAACAATTTTGATGCAGATTGTGGAAGGTTTTACTTTTTCCTCCCACATCATATGCTAAATGAAGGTCCACAGTTATCACATATCATATAAAACCACTGTACTAATTGCCTTTAATCCCTACATTAATGATTTTACCACTACTAATTATGTGCAAATATACCAATTATATTTTATTATTTCTAAATTTCAAATGGTCTCTGCTTTTCTTCCTTTTCCAGCTTCAAAATCCTCTCTATTAAAGACTTGCAGCAACAGTCAATTCTACCAAACTTTTGTTACATTTCATTTATATAATTGGAAGCAGCTAAAACATGAAAATGAGACCTCATTATTACAAGGTCCTTGGCATTTTAGTACTTTTTCATTAAACTTACTACAAAATGTAAGAAATGTGACAATGAAAACAAGTAATAGATTTATTTCATACTTCTAGATAATCAACCCAGTGACTTCACAATACTTTAGACTTCAGTTCCCATCAGCCCAACCCAGCAAGGCTGATGGCAAGGGAGTTGTAGGTCAAAACACCTGGACAGTACAATGTGGCCTCTACAGAGTATATGTTTCAGTCGAGGCTCAACTTTGACACATTAAAGCTGAGATCCCACAAATAAAGCCTTTGAAAAATATTCACTGCAACTAGATAAACAAATACAATGAAAATTAAGGGTCAGTACTTCAGCTTTATATATGCACCTTCTTAGGGGACTTTTCTCTCTATCCCTTTACTCTATATTTGATTTCTGGCAACTGTTCTTTTTAAACAATAAGGATGAAACCAGTATAACTTGGTAATATTAAACCACTGTTAGATTTATGATAAACAACATTCTACTTGATCGGTCTTGCTTTCTATCCAGATTTGAAAATAGCTCAAATATGACTACTTTGAATAGACTGGGTCACTTTCTTCATGATCAACCAGGATTTTGAGGAATTCTATATCTGAGGATGGTTCACTGCTGATTGAAACAAACTATCCATTTTGGCTGGTGCTTAATATACAGTTCTCTAATATATAAGATAAATTGAAAGACTTGCCGAAATAAAATTATCTCCTTTACTGATTCAACTTTCTGACTGTGGTTTCAGAACTGCAGAAAGACTATTTCTTTGAAGAACATCACTTTTTCTAAAAGGTTCTCCTGATAGCCACATCAGGAGTCTGTTTCCATTCAGTATGTCTGGGTTGCTAACTTGAAGCCCTGATATGCAAACCTCAGGAGCTTTAATGGTTGAATCATATATGTGCTTATCTAAACTTGTAAGTCTGGACATCTCATGCTATCAGTTTCCCTGATGATTTCCAGTTCCTCCTGTAAATTCATTGGCTAGAACAAACTCATTCCAATGGTCTAGTGGATTCAGAGAGAGATACTCTTGACAGACTTCAAAAGGAACAGGATGAGACTGGACTTCAGTAACATAACGATATGATCAAATTCATCCTTATTAGGACACTGTACTATTCTCAAATGTTACCCTTTTTTTTTGCAATAGCAATGAGAAATAAGATAAATTCTTACTGGGTTTACGAAACTAGTCAATATGTATGCAAAGCACCACAACAGGTCTGGTGCATTTGCTTTCTCACATTGTGAGATAAGTCGGTCAGGCTCTCACACATCTTTCTCCTTGCTAATCTTGTTTTTTATACTCATGTATGTTTGATGCAAACAAAGGATCTTCAGCAAAGGATCGTTACCTTGTCGTGGTGCTGGAGCTTGAGCACCTCAATGATGCCATGAGCTAAACCGTGAAGGGCCACCCAAGACGGGAAGGTCATGACAGAGAGGTCAGACTAAATGCGATCCCTGGGGAAGGTAATGGCAACCCACCTCAGTATTCTTGCCGTGAAAACTAAATGGATCAGTACAACCAGAGATATGTCGGTATACCATCGGAGGATGAGACCCCCAGGTCTGAAGATGGTCAAAATGCTACTGGGGAGGAACAGAGGATGAGCTCAACTAGCCCCAGACGTATGACGCAGCTAGCTCAAAGCCGGAAGGACGGCTAGTGGCCGACGGTGCTGGTGGTGAACAGCGAATCCGATGTTCTAAGGATCAACACACCATCGGAACCTGGAATGTAAGATCTATGAGCCAGGGCAAATTGGATGTGGTTATTGGTGAGATGTCAAGATTAAAGATAGACATTCTGGGCATCAGTGAACTGAAATGGACTGGAATGGGCCACTTCACATCAAATGACCACCAGATCTACTACTGCGGACAAGAGGACCACAGAAGAAATGGAGTAGCCTTCATAATTAATAGTAAAGTGGCTAAAGCAGTGCTTGGATACAACCCAAAAAATGACAGAATGATCTCAATTCGAATTCAGGGCAAGCCATCTAACATCACAGTGATCCAAATATACGCCCCAACCACAAATGCTGAAGAAGCTGAAGTAGAGCAGTTCTATGAGGATCTGCAGCACCTACTGGACAACACGCCTAAAAGAGATGTTATTTTCATCACAGGAGACTGGAATGCTAAGGTGGGCAGTCAAATGACACCTCGAATTACAGGTAAGTATGGCCTGGGAGAACAAAACGAAGCAGGACACAGGCTGATAGAATTTTGCCAAGACAACTCACTCTGCATAACAAACACTCTCTTCCAACAACCTAAGAGACGGCTTTATACATGGACTTCACCAGATGGACAACACCGAAATCAGATTGATTACATCCTTTGCAGCCAAAGGTGGCGGACATCTGTACAGTCGGTAAAAACAAGGCCTGGAGCTGACTGTAGTTCAGATCACGAACTTCTTCTTGCACAATTTAGGATCAGACTAAAGAGATTAGGGAAGACCCACAGATCAGCTAGATATGAGCTCACTAATATTCCTAAGGAATATGCAGTGGAGGTGAAGAATAGATTTAAGGGACTGGACTTAGTAGATAGGGTCCCGGAAGAACTCTGGACAGAAGTTGGCAGAATTGTTCAGGAGGCGGCAACAAAATACATCCCAAAGAAAGAGAAAACCAAGAAGGCAAAATGGCTGTCTGCTGAGACACTAGAAGTAGCCCAAGAAAGAAGGAAAGCAAAAGGCAACAGTGATAGGGGGAGATATGCCCAATTAAATGCAAAATTCCAGAGGTTAGCCAGAAGAGATAAGGAATTATTTTTAAACAAGCAATGCGCGGAAGTGGAAGAAGACAATAGAATAGGAAGGACAAGAGACCTCTTCCAGAAAATTAGAAACATTGGAGGTAAATTCCAGGCAAAAATGGGTATGATCAAAAACAAAGATGGCAAGGACCTAACAGAAGAAGAAGAGATCAAGAAAAGGTGGCAAGAATATACGGAAGACCTGTATAGGAAGGATAACAATATCGGGGATAGCTTTGACGGTGTGGTCGGTGAGCTAGAGCCAGACATCCTGAAGAGTGAGGTTGAGTGGGCCTTAAGAAGCATTGCTAATAACAAGGCAACAGGAGACGATGGCATCCCAGCTGAACTGTTCAAAATCTTACAAGATGATGCTGTCAAGGTAATGCATGCTATATGCCAGCAAATTTGGAAAACACAAGAATGGCCATCAGACTGGAAAAAATCAACTTATATCCCCATACCAAAAAAGGGAAACACTAAAGAATGTTCAAACTATCGAACAGTGGCACTCATTTCACATGCCAGTAAGGTAATGCTCAAGATCCTGTAAGGTAGACTTCAGCAGTTCATGGAGCGAGAATTGCCAGATGTACAAGCTGGGTTTAGAAAAGGCAGAGGAACTAGAGACCAAATTGCCAATATCCGCTGGATAATGGAAAAAGCCAGGGAGTTTCAGAAAAACATCTATTTCTGTTTTATTGACTATTCTAAAGCCTTTGACTGTGTGGACCATAACAAATTGTGGCAAGTTCTTAGTGGTATGGGGATACCAAGTCATCTTGTATGCCTCCTGAAGAATCTGTATAATGACCAAGTAGCAACAGTAAGAACAGACCACGGAACAACAGACTGGTTTAAGATTGGGAAAGGAGTACGGCAGGGCTGTATACTCTCACCCTACCTATTCAACTTGTATGCAGAACACATCATGCGACAAGCTGGCCTTGAGGAATCCAAGGCTGGAGTTAAAATCTCTGGAAGAAACATTAACAATCTCAGATATGCAGATGATACCACCTTGATGGCTGAAAGTGAAGAGGAACTGAGGAGCCTTATGATGAAGGTGAAAGAAGAAAGTGCAAAAGCTGGTTTGCAGCTAAACCTCAAAAAAACCAAGATTATGGCAACCAGCTTGATTGATAACTGGCAAATAGAGGGAGAAAATGTAGAAGCAGTGAAAGACTTTGTATTCCTAGGTGCAAAGATTACTGCAGATGCTGACTGCAGTCAGGAAATCAGACGACGCATAATCCTTGGGAGAAGAGCAATGACAAATCTCGATAAAATAGTTAAGAGCAGAGACATCACACTGACAACAAAGGTCCGCATAGTTAAAGCAATGGTGTTCCCCGTAGTAACATATGGCTGCGAGAGCTGGACCATAAGGAAGGCTGAGCGAAGGAAGATTGATGCTTTTGAACTGTGGTGTTGGAGGAAAATTCTGAGAGTGCCTTGGACTGCAAGAAGATCCAACCAGTCCATCCTCCAGGAAATAAAGCCAGACTGCTCACTTGAGGGAATGATATTAAAGGCAAAACTGAAATACTTTGGCCACATAATGAGAAGACAGGACACCCTGGAGAAGATGCTGATGGTAGGGAGAGTGGAAGGCAAAAGGAAGAGGGGCCGACCAAGGGCAAGATGGATGGATGATATTCTAGAGGTGACGGACTCGTCCCTGGGGGAGCTGGGGGTGTTGACGACCGACAGGAAGCTCTGGCGTGGGCTGGTCCATGAAGTCACGAAGAGTCGGAAGCGACTAAACGAATAAACAACAACATGTTTGATGCAGAAGAGTATGTGAACATGCAATCCTCCTGTGTGCTACCTGATGTGGAACAATCTAGAAGAGCTTGTGCCATATGATCACTTCTTTTTCAGAAGTCAGAAAAGTGGCAACTCATAATGGCAGTGACCTGGCTGACAATCTAGAGCAAATGGAAACATTTTACTAGAATTAGCTTCTCACATAGTGAAAGACCCACAAGGAGCCAAGTATGAATAAACCTTAAGGCTGTTTACTTAGAAAATGCTTTGGAGTCTGGCTGTGGAATTCGGTTGCTAAGAGTCAGAGAACTTTAAGAATTATGTTTAGCTTTTGGAAAGCTTCAGGCTAGCCTAGGTTAGAAGGAAGCCTCTTTCAAAAACAACCTAGTAGAAGACAATCTGTCAGAAAGGTTTGAAGATATTTTTCTTCAATTAAAAGGAAAAGGAGTAGTGGATTTTTTTACTTATCAGTCAACTGATGCTATACAGGCCACACAGCTTATATGGTTTTTGTACAGATAGGATGTGAACATATGGAATTTCAGATAGAACTCATTGGATAATATGTATCCAATGAAGTAAACAACTGCACTTTATCCTCTATTAAAGGTAAATGACTGAGGACAGTGAGAATTTTTTAAAAATTGTTATTTTTTCCCCAGACTTCTATGTAAAAACCACATGCATAGAAGCATCCTTTTCTGTCAATATGCTGGCTGAGGGCCTTTTAAAAGCAACTGATGTCTTATTTTCCAACTAAAACTCTTATAAGAGATATTGCATACATTAAACACAATAGCTTCATGAGACTCTGAATTAATGTCATGTGCTTTCAAATACTGCACACATTAAAACAATTCATTGTAAGATGTTGTAAAGCATCATATGGAATTACTGGAATGCCATGTTTACAGCAGGATATATTTTTGAGGACAAGTTTTCCAAGTGGACCGATTTTTGCTCATTTCCTTAGCAGCAAGTCCTACTGAATACAGTGGGACTTCTGAGAATACATCTATAAGGACTGGATTGCATGAGAAGGATTCCCTGATTTCTGAAACACTGAGAAAACTGGGAAAAATCATATAAAAAGAGCAGATGAAAAACCATATATGCTCTCTATGGTCCCATTCACAACATTCCTTTCTTATCTCAGACTCTATGCACAAGGTTAATGGTATACAGCGGAGAGTATGTGCCCAAACTCTCTTAAGATTTGAACTAGGCCTATTTCAGAACTAGCATCTTCCAGCTATTGCATGAAAAAGACTGCCATTTTTCAGGCTTTTACTGGAGGATGGAAAAATGTGGATGCTTTAAGTAATCCACTAATTAAAGTTAACCCAACTTTGAAAGCAGTGGTACTTCTCTTCTAGGCTCCTGCAGAAACCTAACAAAACATTGGGCTATGTTATGAATAGCAAAGAGGTGCTATGCAATCTAGCAGTGCAAATCTCTTTTTCCAAAATCAATTATAGTAGGCTCTTTACCTCAAAATGGGCATGGCCCCAGTCCAATCACACACTTGTTATATATGAAAAGTGAGTGTGAAAAAAAGAGGGAGGCCCAATGATACATTCCTCATACTTGTCTTTGAGTCACTTCACTAAGTATTTTGATAAATGACTTCAAAAAGTATATAGCTATGTATCAATATTGCTTGAGATTGATACTAAGAGTTAAAAAGGACTTTGCTAGGATCAGATTAGGGGTTTTGTTTGCTGATGATTCATAACTGGATAAAATGCTAGCAGGAATGGTATCTGACTTGCATGTATTCTTCCCCAGGGGGAAAAAAGGGGGGGGGGGAAATCTAGTACATATATTTTAAATGTATAGTATGACATGATTACATGATAACTCCAGGGAGTGTTATAAAGGCAAAACAACTGCTGAGAAATTTTTGCTCTGGCATATTTTTGCTATTAAAAGAAAGGAAAAGCCAAGAGCTTTGTCTACCTTGCACATTTTAAAAATGAACTAGAACTCTTGTGGTCCCCGAATGGACCACATTTATGCTGATCTATATGTACTAAGCTAAACTATTTTGTGCATGACCCTGCTGAACAAAAGGGCTATAAGGCCCCTTTTCTTAACTTCAATAGAAGGGATATAAAAATATGCTATGAAATATTCTCATTTAAAACAACAAGACCATGAAGAGCTTTTAGAAAGGAGAGGCTATACTGAATTGAGTGAAAATACAAAGTAGGTGATACAATGTCCTAGGGAAGGCATCTCTGAGGGTCTTTTTTCTAGATTTGGAGAAAAAGGAGTGAGTGCTCTTTTTTAAAACTATGTTAAGAATGCTGGATCATACGTCAATGTGTTTATTTTTAGTGTACTAAAACAAAACTCCAAGAGCCACAAACAAGGTATTCATGGGCTATACATGTACCTGGGTCCCAGAGTGCTGTGTGAATCCTGCTAGTAAAAAAACAGTTCACATTGAGTATAATAACCATGATTAGTACACTGGTAGTTTAATATGACTGCATACTGCAAACTACTTTTGTACAAATGCCTGCTCTAATATAGAAGATTTTTGTGGCTGCACCAAATTTGAACATTTTAGACACAGCTACTGTGCTTCCATAACATCCCCATTTTTAACCTGGTGGGAGGCTTGGCTCCCATCTACAGGTAGAGACTAAGTATGCTAAATAAGAGTTCCTGAGCTCAGTAACTGTGCTAGAAGCTGGAATGTGTTGTAGAACAAAGTTGAACAGAGGTCTAAGTCCCCTTCTTGAAGCCCTCAAAGAACCCTCTGATTAAAACTCACGTCAGGGATACTCTCCATTTTGAGAGAAGAAACTGGGTAAGTAGCATACACTTTAAATAGTCATATCACACTTAAAAAGCAGAAAACCTACCAAGGTTCACTCTAAAACCCAACCCCTTACACAGGTGTAATATGTCCCTAGCCCCTTTTATGGTCTTCATCCTAAAAAATGTTAGATGTGATTCTTGGCTACCAAAAATTGCTCATCTTGTTGCAGGACAAGAAAAAAATGTTCCTTTGATCAGCAAAGGTAAGAAAGCAATGGCTTTAACTTTCAACCGGGTCTAGTCAATTCAAAAGCTATATACTTTCTGTCAATGGCATAGGCCATTTTTGTACAATGGAAAACAGCTTTGACATCCTGGCATCATATTTATGGTAGCTGTTTCCCCAACATGTTATCTCAGTTTCTAATTCAAATTATTATTTGACTGTGGCTAAAATTTGCCAGTTACTCAAATGTATACTGGAAATAAGATTAAATAGATGATAGTTAAATAACTTATTTTTTATAAGTATTAACAGCTACAATTAGTGATGAGGAAAAATGCAATTTGGAGAATATTAACTGCCCCATAGGAAACATTTAATCAGTCCCACAATTAAATGAAACATTTTTCTTTGCAGTATTATCATACTGTGGAGTCAGAAACCAAAATGTTATGAAAATATTTTAATGAAGGCTGCTGTAATAAAGATTAATACAGTCTGGCTTTATGAGTTACATCAAAAAGGATGTTATACAAGATTGCTATGAAAGGATGGGTATAATGAAAAAGATCAATTTTTCTTTCTAAGCTGTCCTAAACTCTCTAAGCTGCTATTAATTTTCATGCTAAGCTATTAAAAATCACACTGTCTACCATGTAATTTTCAAATATGTCTAACAAGTACAGTTTCTTCATATGATGTTTTTTAAAAAACCAGCAACATTTGGCTCCTCAGCTAGACACGAGTGGGATACTGAGAAAGCACATAGAATTTGCCCTACTTAGATGTCTGTGCCGTTGCATTGATATTCAAGGAACAAGATGTCAGAGCCAAGGCCAGCTATGTACTTTTGTTCCCCTCTTCTCTGGACATAAATTTTTAAGCTGAAATGTCTGAACAAGGTACATAAGAATACACCATAGATTGCAACAAGTGAGTGATTGGACCAGTGTTAGACAATTTGTACCTGCAGGTCTCATGCAGCTCTGTATCTTAATTTCTGCTCAAGTTAAGCACCATATCCAAGGCAATGCTGCTAAAATATAGCATGATATCCCCATTTTTGTAGTGTATTTTAAGAAAAATTAAAAGGCAAAATCTAAAATATGTTCACTAAACCTCCATCAGATTTAATACACTTATTTTACTAGGGGGGGGAAGACAACTCTTGTCCCCCAATACACACCAATAGATGAAATTTTCAGCTGCACCAACTTAATCAACATGACTTAATCAACATTAATGTAACCATTAGGAATCTTTTTAAGGGCAATCTCCACTGTTGAATAAGCAACATCTGTATGCCACCTATTGTAGAAAGTGCTCCATATCTACTAGCTTCTTTTGGTTCATCTCCCTGTGTATGCTAAGTATATAGTGAATCACAACGGTATTTATTTATCTAAAGTGTTTACATCCTGACTTTCTAGTGCAGTTCACGGTGGCTTACAACAACTAAAGCTAGTACAAAATTAAAATCATTTACAAGATAAACAAAAACAGGTTGACAAATAATTCTAAAATACATCTGCTTCCTGACTCAAAACATGTTGGTCTTGTTTAAATTAACTTCCATTTTATTAGCCTTTATTCAACCCATTACTGCTGCCAGCTAATGATTCGGAATATTAATAGGTTCCCTGGTAGTGCAGGAAAAGAATGAATAAAACTCCATGTTGGTGACAACATATTCTGCATGCTGGTGACAACATTTACCAAATCCCTGCTGATTTTTCCAAGTGACTTCATTTATTCAGAGCATAAAAGATCAGACTGAACCTCTGTTAGTGTACAAATCCTCAAACAGCAGCTGCTCAAATAATTGTTCTCTTTTGGCTAGAACAATTGTAAAATTGTACCATTGGTACTGAGTGCTACTGAGATGTCCAGCAGAAGCAACTGAGATGGCCTCCCCCTGTTTACTAGAGTTGCCAGCACAGTTCATCCCTTAGGACATGAATCAAAGATGTCTCAGTCCAAATCCAAAACCCAAAACACAAGGTTCTAGATAATTTGCCTCTTCCATGGACTTTCAGAACTGAGATGCATTATTATTTCTGTCCTCAGTGCTAAGAAAGATCTTATGATCTACAGACCTTTATATATGCATATTCAGCCTGATGCCTACAAAGATTGTTTACACCTGAGCAGCTCTACCACATGATCATATAGCCTTATTCTCCTTCTCCATGTTTTTTCAACTGACTTTGGGTCTAAACAAAATTTATCATCCAAAAGTCCTTAAGAAAGGACTGAAAAGACCTAGTTACCTTGGTTACTGTGCTCTCTCATTATTCTGAAACACCAGAAACATCTATTAGAAACCTTTGACTAGAGGAAAGACATAAATCCATTCTACTGAATTTGTTCATTTTCTGCAGCTGATCCAGCTTTAACATATGAGAATTTCATAGATGAAGTAAGTGCAGCAAAGTGATTGCATTTGTAATATGCATATTTTGGGAGTTTATGAATTAAGGAAGAGGGTCAGTTTTCATTTTTATCTATCTGGAGCACTGTTTATAATACTGTGGAACTAAATGAGTACATTGTAAACTTTTCCCCCAGCTGGAAGTATAAATATTTTCTTCTCTGGAGAAGACTGCTGGCTGGTATAACAGGAAGTGATCTAATATTTCATTTATTGGCTGAATATTGCTAAAAGTTTTGATTTTAATTTGAGTCATCAGTTAATTGACTGTGTTGCAGGTGCAGCATTATACATGAGGAGCTGGAAAAGAGCAGCACTGGGCTGGAAAAGGAGATTGAACCCTCCAGGGCCATAATATTAACTAAGAAGATCCCCCTGGTAACAAGGTAACCTAAACTCCTTTCTTCGGAGATCAGACCATTCTAAAGGTGCACATCATCCTTTCAAACGTCTCCCTATGACATTTAAAGCTCACCACTTTTCAGTCCCTAATGATAGGGTAATTCATGTTTGAACACTTTGGCATGGATTCTTGACAAATACTATCTCCATTTCAAAAAAATCTCTGTGTGTGTGTGTGTGTCAACAAAAGTACTTACATTTATAATTGTAAGTAAATTGCCACCCAGAGTCTCTCCTTGTGGGGGGAGATGGGTGGTGATAAAAATTTGATGATAGATAGATAGATAGATAGATAGATAGATAGATAGATAGATAGATAGATAGATAAAATTGCTTCTTATACCCTGTCCAAAGAGTTCAGGGTGGTGACAAATATTCCTCATTTATCCTCACAACAAACTTGTGAGGAATATTAATGTGACAGATGTTCATAACCCAGTGACTCCAATGGCCGAGTCAAGATTTGAACCCAGGTCTCTCCAGTCCAAGGTACTGAAAAATGCTGCATCATACTTCCCTGCAGCCAAGCATATCAAAGTATCTATACTTCTGCACTAGTAAAATCAGTATTTTTTTCCAACCATGAGTACTGCTTCCTACAGCACTACCCATATTTTTTATTCCTACACTTTTGTAAATGTATGTGTGTATGGGGATTCCACAGCTCTGCACAGAAGCTATATTCCCTTCTCCTTAAAAGTAGGTGAAGTTTTAAAAATTAATAGCATGGAAAAGGACATGATTTTTCATGTCCTGCAAGGAATGTTATGTTCTTTCATTATACAGTATATTTCCAGTCAACTGGTGTTCTAGGTAAAGGTAAAGGTTTCCCTTGACCTTAAGTCCAGTCGTGTCCGACTCTAGGGGGCGGTGCTCATCTCGTTTCAAAGCCGAAGAGCCGGCGTTTGTCTGTAGACACTTCTGTGGTCATGTGGCTGGCATGACTAAACAGAACACCGTTACCTGCCCGCCAAAGCGGTACCTATTAATCTACTCACATTGCATGTTTTCGAACTGCTAGGTTGGCAGGAGCTGGGACTAGCAACAGGAGCTCACCCCGTCACGCGGATTCAAACCGCTGACCTTCCGATTGGCAAGCTCAGCAGCTCAGCGGTTTAACCCGCAGCGCCACTGCGTCCCTTACAACTGGTGTTCTAACAGCCACTAAATTTAACTTGCTATTTTTTTAATTTACGGATTTTTTTTTTGCAAAATAAAACCAGACATCTCCCCTGATAGATGGGATATTAACATTTCCTCTTGCATTTGGAGGAACTAGTAATTTTTCCATTTTTTAATATTCTTATGATGTTTGTTTCAAAACCTCAGGAGACTCTGCTCATCTCCTAATTACTTCTCCACACCCAATCAGTTGGATATACAAAGTGTTCTTTATCAAATCTCTCTCACACAAACAATCTTGCACATATACACATGCATCACAGATGCTAAATGTTTCTCTAACCTTAAGTAATGAGGAGAAAACCCCTGACTTGCTAGGCAAATTGTGCTCTTGAAAATCATGTTCTACGTATCTGTATAGGTGGGTGTTGTGAACAAAGTTCATCACCTGTTCCACTCCAGGGATGCAGATGATTGCTACAGTAAAAATAAAATGGGATGGGATGGGATGGGATGGGATGGGATGGGATGGGATGGGATGGGATGGGATGGGATGGGATGGGATGAGATGAGATGAGATGAGATGAGATGAGATGTCATTCAGTTCTTCAACAGGAATCAGAAGAGATCAGGCTGTACTATAAACTCTACTACCTCCTTCCTCAATAGCTGATTGGTCCAATTGCTGATAATTTGACCAAGGCCACATACCTGCAGCTCTAATTCCAGATTAAGATAAGCGATGACAGAAAATGATTACATTAAAATGCAAGAGAAATATTAATCCAAATAGAAGAAGAAGAAATAACACAGTTGCTGTGGTTATCCATGGGGAAAGAATGAGCTTCTGATACCACATATTTTCATTGTTATACTATTTCTCATTATGTTAAAATAATACTGACTACTTGAATTAATCTCTCAGCAATTCCAAAAGCAAACCTCAGCAATTTCAAAAATACCAAAATAGGTTAGGTTTCTAAAATAAATCATTAACATACTATAATGATAAGTGAATTTGCTCATACCTATGTTTTTTCCCCTTTGAGACAAACATTTAAATGTAACTTCAAATGAGAATCAAGGAGGTGTGTTACTTTCCTAGCTTGTTGACTACTAATTAACATTGACAATTAAAAAGTGGAAATAACAACTTCAAAAAATGGAGAAGAAATCACTGTTAACTGATTCACTGTTAACTGAAATAACTGTTCAAATCCTAAGCTATACATATTCTTCCTGCACATGGACAAGAGCACATGTGCACACATGCACATATTACAAAAGCATAATATAGTGTGTTATGTATGCCCATTCTTCATCAGGCAGCCTGAGGCCTACGGATTACATGTGACCTCTGTGGGCTAACCATAGTTGCCAAGAATTAGTAGCTTAATTCCTGCCATTCTGAAGTAGGAAACATTGGAAAACTAAAGTGTAAGGCTTTAACATGGTTTTAAAATAGTTCAGAACAAATAAGAAAACACAAATCTTTCTACCATCAAACCAAGAAAAACGCATAAAATCATCAACCACCAAAAACTTCCCCATCTGCTTTACTAAATGAATTAGAATACTGTTTCACCTGACCCAAACACAAAGGTGAAATGAGGAAGATTGAAGAATTTGCCAGGTAAGGTGTCCAAGGAAAAGCTGTAGAAATGACAGAATTGGGTGTAGTATACATAAAAGCTAATCTAGTGGTAGGCCTGAAAATAGGACAGAAGGAAAATAGAAAAACACAGAGCATGGACAATTATAATTACTTGTTCTAGAGTGAGTGGACTCAAAAGAATGGAATGGAACACAACACTGTAGAATTTATTAGTCATAGGTCAACTTAAACTAATTACAAGTAAAAATACAGTTCCCAAATACAAGGAAGATATTAAAGGACAATAGAAATGCATATTGATATAATACCTAGATACAGATGATCAGCTGGATAAACAACTACAACTAAAATAAGTGATCCACAGAACCAGGAGTATCTACGAGCTGCTTAGATAGATTGCAGCATATTGTACAAACAGTGGAGCAATATTTAGCATTGTTCAATGAAACAGAGTCAGATTGATCTGATAATAACAGCCAGAGGTAAAAAGAATCAGAGCAACCCAGATGTTTAACAAGAAATGGATATAGCAACTCCTACCAAGCATCAACATCGTATGGGCAGCACAATATAACATGATCCAGCATTTCAGCTGCACCTCCACTGCATACAAAGAAAACCGATTGGATGAGAATTGGTGTGAGGAGTGCCTGAGACTCTAAAGCAAGTTTAAGTTCTGGCTTTTATTCAGAATAGAATGCACACCAGTAAAAAGCTGAGAGTGAGGGAAGCGCGCCCAAAGTTTAATTAAATAGTCTCGCGCCAAACAGCGCTCCACCCCCACACTCCCCGGGTGTGCCCAACGAGTGCTCCGGAGTGACAGGCCATCAATAGGTGAGAGGTCGTCCAGCCCCATTTGCCTTGGGCATTGCCCCGTTTGTCCGTTTGCGGAGTAATGGACCATTACCGGGCGATTAGGCTTCAGAATTCCTCAAAAGCGCCTGGACGCGCCCTTCCGAGCCTCGCCCTGATCATTTCCTTGACACTGGTGTTAATGATCGATTACCGGGCGATGAGAGCTTGTAGATCTCCTGAACCCATTATCTTCTTTATCTTGTTTTATCGCCCGTACCTCTTCAGTCATTGACAAGCCTCTGCGCTTCGTCATGCGAGCCGTTGCAATGTCGCAAACCTCGCAACGGCGATCATGACAATTGGCAAGTGAGTCTCTACTCCCTTTTTATAAATAGGAATCACCATGGCTAGACCCCAGCCATCAAGGATCATAGCTCTGGTGTCTATAAAGGTGAATAGAGAAGACAAAACTGGAACCAACCAGGCCAAGCTATTGTGAAGGACCCCTGCACTGATAAAATCCCAGCCTGGAGATTGGATCAGTTTTAATTGCTTGATTAAATTAGCAGTCTCAGAGCCTAGTGTGGGAGGTCATGAGGGAAGTGGGAATTGTTCATAACCTAAACCTATATTCAGAAAAGATTATTCCTCCTGTGTGTACAGTGGTCAAAAAAGGTCCTCCTAAGTAAAGTGTGGAAGGTACCAACTGAAAAGTTATACGTTATCAAAGTAGAGCTGAATTCTTGAATTGGGAGATATTAATTGGTACCATGTCTCTCTCAGGGCCTGCCTCTTTCCTAATCTTACATATATAATAAATATATTATAAATAATTGTTTGTATGGTCTTTAAATTCAAAAGACTAAGAAACAGTATCCCATGGACTCCTCCACTCACAAGGGATCAGTGCTGACTTTGCATACATCTGTGATCAAATTCTGCTCTAGAAGAAACATCTCAAAGACAGTTCTACAATGTTTCCTTTGAGGCTGTAGAGCAGATAATTAATAGGAACTCCTGCCTCATCTTGCCTCAGGAGTAATTGAAAAAAAAACAGTCTTTCTGATGCTGGAAAAAGTAATTTCATATACATGTAGGCCTAAACACTTTTTTCCCCCCAATTCTTCACTAATTTTTGTTGCAGATGCCAGAAAAGTTAAACAGTATGTCCTCCTTTTTGTCCCATTTAACCTCCTTTCCAGTTGTCTGTGTCCTCCTTTGCCTCTTCAGATATCTGGTTACCCTACTCAGGAGTGTATCCTCCCCTCATGAAGCAAAGATGATGCTATATCATCTTGCCCCCTTGCTCTTTGGCTGCTTTGAAAGGCAACTTTGGCATGTCCCTCCATAGTAGCCTTTTGCTGTGGTGGTGGTTTGGTTGCACACTTTTCTCATCACAAAAATAGGCAGTTCCCCTTTGTGGGTCTGTACAGCTCTACTTTCCAGGACTTTTTTGGAAATCAATCAGGACACATAGACTAGAATGCAAAACTGGGACAATTCTGATCAAACCAAGATGTAAGGTCTGATGGAGTTTTTAAAGGTTAATAAAAGAACTCCAAGCAGCTAACAACAATCTTGCAAAGTAGAAGCGTGAACCGAAAAAAGGAACTTGCACATTAAGCTTAATTACATTCAGAAAATTCAGTCTTCACACAGTAGTTAGATGAAGAAGAAAAAAAAGGTAGCTTACATTTACTCAGTAGATCTGGATACAAGTAGCTTCATAGTAGAAAACACTTATTCATCACTGGTTCTTTGTAGACACTTTCTATGTGGAATAGAAAGTCTGCGTGCAAGCGAGAGGAGAGGACAAGAGCTGCATTCTGCAGTACCTCCTGCTTGCAAGTGTGCCCAAGAGGTAATGGAGATTGTTAATCCCCAAACCCAAGAAGAAGGAGGAAGTGGAAATCAGGTAACCCATGTGACATCCCACAAGCACAATAGAGATGCGTTTACTAGAAAGACCCCCTTATGCTTATGAGACAATGGTGAGTTGACCCCTGATAATTCCAACAAGGTCAACTAAGAGAGACTGTGAGAGAAGAACAAGTAAATAGCCAGGTCACCAGCCAACTGGCCAAATGCTCCTATTGGCCAGCTAGAGGGAGCACAGGCTATCTCAAGAAGAAAGAGGTGAAGACTTTGCCCAGCACTATGCTACTCATCTATGAAAGTGCAAATTGTGGTACCTCAATGATATGTCCCTGGCCATTTCACCTCAAATGTAGCTATGCTTGTGCAAATTAGTAAGTTGGTACAACTGAAGACTAAAAAGCTAGAAATACTGTATATTTCCCTTCCCATTGTCATATGTACTCTTAAGTTGATGTTAGAAAATACACTATATTTTGATACGAGTAGAAAAACTGCTTCTCTCAGATCTTCTTTCCACTTAGCTTTTAGATGTGGTAATGCCATTTCAAGGTGACCTCCTTGTTTATTCTGTGATGAACCATTCTTCAAGAAAGAATTTTCATGAAAAACAATCTTATTAGATCTTCAGGATCACATAAATAAAACAACTTTGCTTCATATATTACCAGAGAAGCCTGGAAAGTATTTTCTCAGCCAGGTGCCGCAGTGGTCTAGTGTCTGTAAAATTAGAACCCTTTGGGACTGGCAAATGTAACGTACAGTAAGTTTGTGCCAGCAACATTCCTGTCTGGGAGCTGAGCCAATCATCAAAAGGAAGGTGACTTTATTATATAATCTTGGATTCATTCTGATCAAAATTAATAGAAGATATGTCACTTTAGTAATACATTAATAGCACTATAAATAGAATTGTATAAAAAGGAAAATTATTTGAAGCAAAAAAAAAAGGTACCTATTGTTCTAAATCTTGGAAGTGCATTTTATCAGTTAGCCTTCTTCCTTTATTAATAGGTCATCTTTATGCATCATTGTTAAAATCAGATTTCTAGTGATGAAGCTTACATTTTATTGAATTGGGGTGACATCAGAGAGACATGCTTTTCCAGATAAGGACAAGCACAAACATTATGCTGAACCATTTCTCAAGATGAAAAACAACATAATATAGTGTGACTGGATTATAACATTCAGTTCTTCCATCTTCTTATCCTTGAATAACTTATATGACCATGCCAATGATTGCTAACTTGTTTCTGACCATTGTATATTCTGGTTTCCATCATGTTTCAAACAGACCAATGGCACATTATGTTTAAAACCCTAAAATAAACTTTTAATTTTTTCTTCTCAGAGTTGCTTTCCTTCCTCCAACTGCAATTTCTTTCTTTGTTAATACCTACTAACCCCATGCTTCACTCAGGTATTTATTTAGGATCTCCTACCAGATGTGCCTCTTTGGGCACAGGGGACAAATTTGTATTCACGGATTGGTCTGATATGATTCATACCAAGTTTCTATCCAATCCAACTTCTAAAAAATAATAATAATAAATCTTTCCCTAGGTGCCTTAGGTCATGTAGTTACAGTATAGCTATATCATATATAATAAACCATGTGCTGCAACAAACAGCTCCATTTTAAAAAGGGACACAAAGCCACAGTCTATGCTACAACTTAAAGCTTGCTCCAGTTTGATCACTGAAAAAAATCCATTAATTTTTTATGCAGAGGAGACCAACCTGCACGTGCCCTCAAAAAGAAGAGCTATTACAGTATTTCTGAATTCTCAAGAGGGAGTTTAATGTAAAGGCAACATTAACTGCAAACTTCCCTTGGTCTCAATGTTTTCCATCTTTACCTTTAAAAATTCATGCATCTAAATTGCTATCTCAGATTATCCTTGCCCACTTCTGAACATACAGAAACAGAAATATATTGCCTATAATTTCACAGGGTAAATACATATTCATATAAAATATATGAATAGAATTCATAGAATTCAAAATTAATATCTTTATAATGAGCTAACTTCTGATTTCTGTCAGATTCAACTAATCACTGGCATCTGATAAAGATGCATAGCCTCTATTTTTTCAGCTGGTAAAATATTACTGTTCTCTCCAGAGGTCATCCTAATCTCTCAAAATCCATTGCTTTTCTTCAGGAGAAGGTTAAAATGTTTTTTAGAAATGGTCCCAGGATATGATCCAAGGGCATGTTACAACTGCCTGTTGATTGCTAGAAGTGAGACCACCTTTAAATTCCATATATGGTCTTACTTTTCCACTGATAATTTTGAGCTGATGTTTCTAGGGATTGTAGAAATACCTTGTATTTATAATCCACAAACTGACTTGAATTGATAATAAAAAAATAAAAACGTGCAGATTCCAGTATGTTCTGCTTTGATTCTGTGAGGGGCACAGAAGTCTTAGGCTAGGACAGGCTTAGTAGAGTACACCTAGCTGTAATTACACCTACTAATAATTATGTATGCAGTGTCTTGCCCTCTGTTGCCCATAATTTACTATTTATGTATGCATGATTAGGGTTCCAGGGCTATTCTGCAATATGAGTTAGGTTGGCCCAAGAGCAGGCACAGAATTTTCACTATGGCACCATGCATCTTTTCTCTTAGCTTTTGTTCTTCGTTGTACCTGTTCACTACCTTGAGCAAGTAGGAGGAAAGGTCAGATACAACTGCAATTAATAATTAATAAATGGAGCTTGCTTTTGATTTAGCTTGTTGTATAAACCCATATGGTTTGTAAAGAATATTGAGCCTGAAGGAGGGGTCAACAAACCATAGTTTGTTGAACAAACCTATGGTTCAACAAACCATAGTTAACACAAACCATAATATGACACAATTTGAGAACTTAATATGTTGCCATAGTACTATAGTACAATACTATACTACACGATACTATAATAGTCATATAGGACCACTGGATTGATACATGCTAATTTAGAAACACAGGCATATTCCAAACAAATTTTGATTTGCCTATTTACTAGCAACTCCAGCAGTGCAACAGATACTTAGAGGATTTCTTGTATAAATTCTAGTAGGCATATGCCAGATGAAAAACAATAGGACTTCTTTCATCTCCTTTTATTCTCGACATGGCTTCTATTTCCTTAGCTCTGTATTGTCCCCAAATCTATGTATAGCTTCACCACTACAGTAAAAGTTGTGATAAGAGAGGAAAAGGTGATGTTTATTTTTAAGAGACCCATATAATAACATATATTTAGCATATTATTTAATTATAGCATATAATTTAAGCATATAATTTAATTATAGTATGCATGAAACTAATCTGCTCAGATCCATAATATCTCTGCAATCACTATGTCCACTTTCACACTAGTGTTTTATAGCATTTTATTGCATAGTTCAGCTATTACCACAGCAATATAAAACTGGTCTTCAGTGGTAATTTATCACTACAGTGATGGCTGGATGGCATGTAAGACACTATAAATCACAAATATGGGAATGGCCTGAGAGTTACTTATGACAAGCTATTATCAGACTTCACAAGTTCAAGACTTCACTTGTATAAACCGAATGGTTCCAAATATTAATTACCATACTGATTTATAGCCATAAGTTATTCTGTGATCTGCCCCCTCCCCACCAAAAGCTGTAGCTATTACGCCATGTTGCTATTTTCCTTGCATAGGTACAGTGTTCACATGCAGAATATATAATTTCCTCTCTCCCTCAGGCAAATGTACTAGCACTGTGATAGATTGTTAAAAGAGTTAGGAATAAACTCCATCACATTCTCTATTCTTTTCAGTCCAGGTGTGTGAACTCCGAGATATTTCCACGTTCAGGCACTATTATCCAGGAAAGAACAATTCCTTTTACCTTTGTAATGTGACATACACCTGCAGGACCTGCAAAATTTTAGAAGTGGGCATTTATTTATTTTAAGTAGTCTATGTTGTCATGGAATCCTCCCAGCCCTGATTACATGTGACCCTTGGGCTAATTTCTCCTGAGATCTTCCATCAAAGCGATACATGTCATCACAATTGCTTCAGATGATAATCTTAGTGCCTAAATGCTGTACCTCAGTTACAGAATTTTACCTAGAGGGATGAAAGAAGTAACACAGTTCCCTGCCATTTGAAACCCACTCTTATTTTACCAGCTTGGTAAGAAAATAGTAGAGGCCCCTCCCCTAAAACCAAAACATAAACTGCCGGATTGGCTCCATAACAACTTTTAACTGGTGGCTCCATCCATCCCCCATCATCATAGAGAATAAAATGAAAGTTCACAAAATGGCACAACAGTGTCATCCCCATTAAAGACATTACTGAACAATAAGTGCCTACACTGGATCCAAACACCAATCAGAACAGCTAGACCTGTAATTTTTCTGTACAATATAAAACATGTTCATTCTGTGGCAGGTGTCAATACCTGATATCATTTGTCTCCCTGCCATTCTTTCTGCCTTTGATGACAATGCTGTTGCAGCCATCTCTTTATCCTTGTGGGTTTATTAACTGATGTAACAGACCAGGAATCATGGCTGTTCAGAATGTTGACTATTGTGCTATCTCTATCAGGCTAAGTGCAAAAGTAAGGTGGGAGATGAAATTCACAAGAACAGCTCTAATGGAAGAACCAAGTGACAACAGGCATTTGGGGACCTAGTGCATCTGGAGCTGGACCTGGAGCTGATTAACTCAGTGTTGAAAAAACATACTTTCTCTACAAAAAACCCAAAGTGAAGAGAAGCTACCTGTATTCTCTGTAACAAATGGGCAATAATGGCACATTGATTGAATTAAAATAGAACCTAATTGCTTGGAAAGATCAATATACCAATAAAGTGATCATGGAGTGTAACAGAACACTTTAATGTTATGTCAAGTCTGATATAAGTATTTCAAAGAATGATATAGTCCATTTTCTCTGCCAGCATACAGAACCAGCCCTTGAGCCTTTAGGACCCGATGTGAATAGCGACATTTGTTTAAACTTTTAAAATTGAAAGCATTGAGAACCTAAAATATGTGTACTTTTTCACCTTGTAAATAGCCATTTAACATTCACTGCTCTTTTTTAAATGACACATTTCTATTTAGCTTTCTGCTACTGCCATAAAATGAATAGATGAATCATATCTAGACATCAGCCAAATTTTACGTGTTCCTGACTCCAACATCAACATGATTGGTCTTGTTCTTGTCCCACAAAAAATAACAGTATGGTCAGCATGATTGGATAGAGAGCACCCAGAGTGTCAGGCATCAAATAAAATGAAAATTTAAAAAGCAAAAGCAAAGTGAAGGTAGGTGGTGAGTCTGTTAGGAGTAACACTGGATAATTATATATCAAAAAGAGAGAGGAAAACCACCCAAATAACAGATGAACATATGACTCATAGTTTTCAAGTAAATACCTATTGATAAGTAGGATTTATATATATACATATACATATACATATACATATACATATACATATACATATACATATATATATATATATTTTCCCCTGGCAATTTCATTTATTTGTTTTAACATGACTTGTCATGTAGAAAGTTGACATTTGCATGCAAAAATCTGAATATGTACAGCATTCCTAAACCAAATCTTATCAAAGGTTCTCCCTCCCTCCTTGTGCTTTTGCTTGTTTGTTGAGTGTGTATTATTTTTCATGGCAAGAAGTGGCTCAGCATGGCTGATAACAGGAAAACATAGCTATAGCAGACCAGTTTGGTACCTCCAACCAAGTGAATGGTGTCTATTCTGGTTCCAGATATAAGAACATCCTCAGGAGTCTCAAGCTTTCAGAAGAAACACTTCTGAACATGTTGAGAAACAATTGTTCAATCCTTCTCTAAATTTCTCATAATTTCTCCATTATTTTTCAGTCTCCCCATAAAGTATCTATTCCAGAGGTTCTTTGAGGAACATCTCAGTCTCCTCTCTTATTTTTATGCCACATCCAGAACTGTCCCCAAGAGATTTATTTAAACAATTAAATATTAATATTAATGGGGTTCTTTGTTCCTTACAAGTGTGCTACTGAAGACATGTTGATACACAAAGATAAATGTGCAAGTGTCAATTCTCATGTGATTTCAATAAAAACGTCAATTTTCACTGGAGTATAACTTTAAGTCTATATCTTACAGAATATGATTTGAGTAGCTGTTATGCATACAGGGTTATGTAACATTAGTTTTTGGCTTGACCTCTCAAGCCTATAACTGCATTACATGTGTATAAAAATATCAGTGCTTATTCTTTTCATTTTTTTTACTGTTGTTTCTAGTTCTTTCAACCTCTCTGTTGTCTATTCTGAATTAAATTTTAGTTCTAGGCAAGCAAATATAGTCATATTCTTTGAAAGTACCATGCAGGTTAATAGTGCACCTACAATGACAATAACATTTGCACACGTTCTATGTACATCCAGAGGCATGGTTTGTTTTTAGCTTTAATGTAAAATTATCATAAAAGAATAAGAGAGGACAGAAAGTTCTATTTTCAAATCTATTAACTTCTAGCCAAGCTTTTTGAAAAGGTAAAGAAATAGAGAATCGTTTTAAGCATGAACATCTCTTAAGTGATACAAGGCACCAAGTTTCATGATTTTGTGCATAGGTTTGATCCTTCATCCCCATCCATTTGATACAGATTTTTAAAAAACTAGCAGAACACTGTAAATTTCACAGCAAATCCCAAACTATTTTTCAAATCATACCATTGATTTTACTAGATTTTGAGTCTAAAAAGGGATACATCTTAAAACAAAAATGGAGAGCAATGAGATAATCAGAATGTAAGATTATGCAAAAGCTTTAAAGACCAATTCACAGGTTTGCCTTAATATTTACATGATTATTACAGATTACACTAACAAAGGAGTGAAATACATAAAATGTGTACAAACTATATCATGATAGTCTCATAGAAACTTTTAGTGCTGGAGTAAAAAATGTCTGTTTCTTTTGGTATCAGTAAGCTGCACAGCTTATATCACGCTGTATTTATTTTGGCAAGGACATGCATATAAATTTTGCCATAAGTAAAGTTTTCACTTCAGCAGCTCTTGTGAAGCTGAGCTTCACATTAAAACAGGCAGCAGATTAAAAAGAACTAACTTATGCAGCATAATCATTTTATATAAAACTTCACAGTATCAGCAAAAAAATATTGTGTAGCTCAAGCAATGAGCTTTCTACCACATCTTTATTTTCCTAAAATGCAGAATAATTATCACAAATAACCACACAAATTCATAATGTATAGGATGATTTACCTCTCTCTCCCATACACATTAGACAAAAGAAAATTGTCTTGATTATTATACTCACTTTTAGCAATTGGACCAGTGTATAAATTCCAATAATCTTAACATAGAAATATTTTAAAAATTAATCTGGGGAAATTAATGTTTTCCACTGATTGATTGATTGGTTAAGGCCACCCAACTCCAAGAAGACTCTGGGCAGCATACAATGAGCCCAATACATAGATTAAAAACTGATTAAAAACCACATAATTACCCAGACCAAAACAATATTCCCTAACATGCAAAAACTCAACAGGGGTTCACAGCCACCCTCACCCCAGGCCTGGGAACAGAGCCAAGTCCTCAGAGAGTTCCAGAAAAAAAGGAGAGTGGGAGCCATGTGTATCTCTGGGGAACTGCTAGAAGAAACATGATAAAAATTGCAAGGCATCTTGCAAAAATTGCTATATGCAAATACAGCTACAATATTTTACTACCAGCAGGAAGACAAGTATTTTTTTTCTATTAGAGTAATATCAATTACTAATCCCCATTAATCATTCATCAGACTAGACTTGATTATACTTGCACTGGCTGACGCTTAAAATTTATAACCCAGCATGCTAGACCAATAGCAGATATTCATGGCTTTCACTCAGATTTATTGAAATTAAACGGTTGAATACAAAACCAATGAGCTGCTCTTTTTGTCTAGACTGAGTAATCCAGAAAAACATTTCAGAAGATAATTGTATTTGAAAAGGTGAAGTACAATGGAAGGACCTATCTCTCCTCCCCCATCTTTAAATTTTCTCTTCAGTAGGACAGCTATCATACATTTAACGATGCAGTGAGGGGATTTAATGGGGCACAGAATTCCACTGTCTAGAGATCACTGTGAGAAGGTCTAGTCAGAAGAGGTGAGAACAGGACCTTCATCAACAAGTAAAATGTTCAGGAAAGTTTATGTAAAAGGAAAAGATCTTTAAGTTCTCCAAGTTTAAAACTATTTAAGGATTTAAACTTATGAATCATGGATGCATGTTGCTCTTCTCCATGTTTTTGTCACCCTCTGAAAAGAAATATGATGAAAACATTTGTGTTGAGATGTTTTATTTATTTTTCCAATTCCTCAATGCTTTTCAACAGCTCTGCTGATTATGCATAGATACCAGAATCTCATTTAAACATTTCAAGGCTTGAATGTCAACTGGTTACATTCAGTCACACATTGTAGTTGATCTTTTTTAAAAAAAAAAATGGCAAAAACATCCTATTCTTGTAACATAGATACCTGAAAGCAACACTTTCTCAAGCAAGTTAGTTCCTTGTTTTCATTTCTAGTACTTTTTTCTATTCCTTTTTTAAAATCTTTATTGGTTTTTAAAGTCATGTTTTCATGCACATTCCAAAACTGGACTGAATTTATGCCAAATAAATAGTATTATTCTTGTTATTTTAACCTTCTATTATTCACCAAACTTGACATGGTATCAGACATAAAGCATTTTTGCCTTCACTTTTGATTAGCCAATGGCTCTGCCAGTTTATTTGCTTTCAGTTTTGATTTACAAGTGGGTCAGCCAGTTTAAATTTTACATTCTTTAAAGACGGCCCATTTTTCTATGTCCTATTGTCACCTGAATGTTCAGCATAACCCCAAACCCTCAATAATATATCTCTGCAAGCAACAAAGGTATTGATAGGCCTATTCACTACAGATACTGTAAACTCTCAGGCTGAGTTGGTCAGTGATACTCAGAGTTGAATAACAGGTGTTTAAAGTTCACAAGAAAATACTGATAGTCCAATCTTTTCAGGAATGTAGACAGTTACATTCAGTGTCAATGGTCAGTAGAATAATTTAATAACAATGGACGCATATAAGATATCTATAATGTTATTAACATTCCCTTATAACTAGGTATCGTATATAGTATTCCCAATCCTAACATTTTGGAACAGAGGAAAATGACTCAGCATTAATGATAATACTTAGTCTAGTTATGCTACTTCACTCCACGTTATCAAAAAGCAGTATCTTTAAATCAATGCACATTGTTTATGTTTGTGTGCATCTGTGTGTGTATGTGTATATATACCTGCCTGTCTATCTGCAACCTCCAATATTTATGAAGTCAGCATTTATTCAGGAAGCAAACTCAGGTTGTTAGATCAACCTCATACAACATCACTCAGCGACCGTACTGGGTGGGAAAATGTTCCCTCCAGGCTACAGGATTTTAAACCAGATACTATAAACTGGAAACACTGAAATGATTGAAACAATTGTCTTTCTTCTCTTCCATCCAGTAGAAGCTCTCATTACTAAGGTTTATACATTCAGATAAACAGACTCTGAAAGTTTGATCCTCTTTATATTTTAGTCACTAAATGTAGACATTTATTTAGGCTTGTGTTAATAGTTTCATTTTTTAACTTTAGATATTTCAAAATTAATGTTGACAGTAATTATTAAAAATGCAGAATGTTGTAAATTATTGTTATTTTTTATTTTTTATGATTGTATAATTGTTTCTGAGTTCAAATATGTGAATATCTACCCAACTTAAGGCACCTCAGATTATTATTTAATTGTATTATTGTATTTCATGCATTTTTAAGAAACTGTTTTGATTATGTATACATGTAAATGAATGTGGCTATAAGGGAGAGACCTGGAATAATGTATCATTGCATGACTATTGTGTAAAATAACTTAAGCATACATTCAAACTCCATAGGCAATGTACTAAATTGGGCACAGAGAATAAAGCCACATTCACTGTTCTGCCAAGAATCCATTCTTGCCAAGTAAAGGAATTTGAAAACTCTCAAGGTTCCTGTGCAGAGGGTGGGAAACCCACTAACTTGGTTCAGCTCTCCTTTGTGGCCAACTTTTATGTGGCTCTCCTTACATTTCTCAAAGAGAAGCCAGGCATTGCATAAATACTGCAAATGAAAGTTTTCCTGGCATGTAAAGAAAATGATAGTGAAATTAATTTCTGTATCCAGGCATAGGAATGGAGCAGGAAACACTGGCAAGTCTAGGTGCTTCTGAAGGTCCTTTTGCACTGCACTGCTGACCAAGTCAGGTTGAAGACAACTGAGAAGCTTCTGAAGCTTTTTTCATGCCAAGGTATCCGATACTTCTTTAATATAGTAAATCTGCATAGAAAGACAACATTTTCATGAATTACACCCCACAGCTTGTTAGAACCAAATGCTAGGAAGCATTCAACATGTGATTTAGGAGCTTACAGATTACTTTGGGAATTGTTGAACTAAAACTTGAGATATCTTTGACTATTTTTCAGTATTATTCTCCAGCGAGTTTGGATTCTGATATTATTTGGAGAATATTTTCCCACCAAGGTCCTCCTAAAATGTAATTTTAAATGTCTTACTTAGATATATGAAAGCATACTGTCAAGGAAGCATGTTTGATTTTGGGATATTAATGTGGTTACTGAGTCTGACATTAAAAATGGGGAGAAAATAATTTTACCCTTCAAATACTGTAGACAATTTTTTCAGAGTAATTGAAGATTATTTACCACTATTTCCTGCTCAGGAATACAATGTTCCTGAAACAGAACTGCCCTAGATCTGCATTTAAAGGAACTCTATACAAATAAAAAACTAGTGTAGAGCTTTAAAGGTGGGACTCAGAACTCAGCATTCCTTTATCTTATCTACATTGCCATTCTAGTGTCTGCTTGACCCAGTTTGGTTTACACTTCCTAATAATATCTCTAAGAGAAGCTGCAAGATCCAGATGAGGCACAATCTTGTAATAACAATTTGCCAAGCTAAACATGATCTCACTTATTCCTTCAACTCAGGTATATATTATTGCTGTACAACCAACATCTTATCAATCAATGATGTAATGCTTTTATCACCAACTCTGTATCTTAAATTCTGACATCCCCAACTGGCATTTTTGCCTGCTTCTTATTCCTGTCCAGTGTATAGCAGTAAAACAAACATTAAATATCTTACATGACTTTCTCTGTATAAGCTACAGTTTTCTATGTCATCAGTGATAATGAATCTATCCAATTCGGAAGACTACACATTACCTTTTGAAAGGATTCTGAAGAATCCCTGAACTCAAAGAAAAGAACCAGCCATTCATATGTCTATCAGAAGTAACAAAGACCATCTTTCCAATGAATTCCAGTCCCATTTCTGTCTGTCAGAATTCTGTGCACTAGGTATGTATTTAGTAAGGTTACAAAATCCACACAGAGTCTTAATGATCCTACAGGTTTGGGTATGACGAATGCTGTGCAGGTCCACAAACTAACAGAGCACTAACATTTCATTTACCTCTTTCCTTATACCATAAATAACTCATCCATTAACTTTATAAACCTAACTGAAAGGTTCTTACTGGTATGTATAGCATGTTTAGCCACACTGGCTCTACAAGGATGATACTCTGGAACTCCTTCACTATTGTGTATAGTTTTTCTTTGGTTTCTGAGTAAAAAAAAAAAAAGATATGCTCAACTCTTTCTTGCTTCATTTTGATAAGCCAACATATCTGGTATTTACTTGTCCTTTTGTCTATCTGATGCCTCTGTAATTCCCTGTACTGCATGTTGCTTTTCATATTGCTAAAGCATATCAACATATACTATTGAAAGTTTTTTTAACAGAATTTTCTGTCTTTCCTAGGTACATATACTCGTCAAAGCAGTCCTGAACTACCTATAGTCCTACCCAGGCTGCTCTAACTGATCTCAAGCTCCTAAATCTTGAATTTTAATGCCACTGTTTTTCTGCTTTTTTGTCTTACACAAATTATTCTCTATTGACTTTATTTTTCTAATTGTTCTCCAGTACTAAATCTATTTCAGAGATCTTTTGTTCTAGATTTCCTTTCCAATGTTCAACTCCCTCTTACGTTTCATCCAAACAATACTTAAATGCAGGGTCCTGACTAAGCAAAGACCACGCTGAGATGAGGAGGAAGTCTCTAGTGTTTTATTACTGCTGTTGTAGACAGAAAATCCTACCAAACTGAAGAAGCGTGGGAAAACCCAGACAGATAAACCCCAAAAGTCAAGGCGGGTCTGTTCTGGGTTTCTTTGAATGACAGCTCAAATTCTCTAAACTACACATGCATTTTCCCCCCTGGATAGGGGCCCCCTCCTGTTCACCATCAGTACTCATGACATTCAGGGACTCCATGAATTCTCGAAGTGGCACCAGGTGTAAGTCTACCCTCAGCCACAGAATCTCACAGGATGACTTTGGGTTAATCTCTTTTGTTCAGCCCAGCCTACTTCGTGGGGCTGCTGTAGAGAACAATGGGAAGGAACACTATACTATATACACTACTTTGAACTCCTTATCGAAGGGCAGGAAGTAAATCTAAAAAATAAATTTAAAAAATTTAAAGTGGCAACCTTTCATCTATCTGAAATCTCTTAGCTTTCAGACTGCTGTCCTTATAAGAAAGTGTCCAGTTAAGTCTTTAGATTCTCACAGAACTAACTGATATATAATTATAATCTGCACACAGAAAATTATGAGTTATTGTCATTAACTGTGACTGGTATTTGTTGGGTACAATTAACTGTTGTATGTGCTTTCCATGGATTCATTGACACTTTTCATTTAATAGCTCTTTAGAGCCACAAAACTAATTCAAGGCATTTTTCCATCTGGGTTGTCATTACTCTCAGATACAATATTGCCCTGTGCTTAAAATCCTCTCACCTTAAGCAGTCACTGACAAACTCCTCATCTTAACTGCATGTGCCCATTGCTTATTGCTATTTTCATTCCCCCATTATTACTTATTTCTGGAGCAGAGACATCCTTCCCTCCTCCATGTTATGGGAAACTAGGAGCTCAGTGCTCTAGCATTTATCAAGGTAGCGGTTTTATTGAAGATAGGATATTAATTTGGCATTTGATGTGGCTCTGTGCCTCAGAAGTTAAAGCTTAGAGAAGGACCATCTTCTTTCCACTTCTACTTCATTTAATCTTCAAGAGTATCTACATTCAAGGAGATTTGGGCAATTTAAAATGTTCCTTTTTAGCCAGTCAATGAACAGAAAAATATCTCAGCATGCTTTCTCATTCACAAAAGCCTGTTATCTCTTAATTCTAAGATGTCTGTCACCATACTATCAGTTGTTCTCAGATCTCAGCACACAGGGAGGATCAACTCCTCCTGCTGTAATCACAGTGTGATTACAACAGGAGGAGCCTTGCACAACCTTTCAACTCCTGGTACTGGATTTCTTTTATAGAAGCTGTTCTTGCAGCTGCAGTTTTCTTTCTCACTGCTGGGTTTCCCTTGGCAGCCACTGTTCTTTCATAGAAAGGTGCTGCTAAGTCTCTTTCAAAATGAAGCCTTTCTCTTTCAAGCACAGTTTTTGTTCTACAGGTAGTCCTTGGGTTATGGCAGCAGTTGGGACCAGAATTTCCATTGCTAAGCAATGTGGTCATAAAGTGCGACGTCATATAAAGTGCACATCACTTAGCGACAGCAATCCTGGAAGTGCTAGTTGCTGTTGTAACCCCAGGACCATGAGGGTCATTAAGTGAAAAGTGGTGGGAATCACAGCCAAGGAGGCCGGTGGGTGAGAGCTGCAGGTCATAAGTCAGTGCCATCGTAACTTTGAATAGTTGCTGAATGATGGTCGTAACCCAAGGACCACCTATATCTCTGACTATTTAGAAGGACTCCTCTATACCAGGGTCAGCAATCATGTTCTGTAAAGGGCCAGATCCTATCCCTTCTCCACAGGCACAGCTGGCAGGTCTGCAGCCAAGAAGCATGGTCACGCTTCCTCTTGGCCCTTCCCTTTGATCCAGGAGCTCAACTGAAGCTTGGACCTGCCAATCTGTCACCTGCTCACCCATCTATTTTTAGCTTGCAGGCCATACAAAAACAGGTGTTAGGCCAGATTTGGCCTGTGGGCCATAGTTTGCCAAGCTCTGCTCTAAACTCAACTTAAAACTCCTATTGACCTTCTAAACTGACTCTAGCCCTTCAAGGGTTTTAACTCTTTCAGTGGCCATGCCAACTTACCAAAAATCAACCCTACAACAATATAACTATTTACAAGCTGTTCTTCTAGTAACAAATATATTTGGTATCACCCATTATCCTTGCTTTGATCTGCTAAGCCAAGCAAAATATGTCTTTCAAAAATGACATTCTTTAATTACACATTGGCTTAATTAAATGTACTGTTTTGTGCTTAATAACATCAAACTCTAGTTAAAAAACATTTTTATTCTGTATCTTTCTAGAGTCTCCAGTTTATCATCACATAAAAATATATATAATTATATTAAAATATGTTTAAACAAATTAGTCATGCCTTGCAGCAATACCACAAGCTATTAAAAGCAACATAAATATAAAAATGTTATGCAGTAAGAAAAAAATGATGCCTTTCAATATAAATTAAGGAAATGGAAAAATATAGAAATAATTAAGTTTAAAGCAATTAAGTAAACACTTTCTTCCTGAGTCATTGGGAAGTTTAAGTATGCATGATTTCTAATGGTATACCAATATATAAGTTAACCATAGGAGATTACGTTAAGAATGTTTTGCCAGTTTTCTTGATTCAGATTTCCAGACAGTTGAATAATTCAGCAGCAATCCTATCTTTTCTAATGTTTGACAAACATAATGAAGAGGTTTTTCTAATGCTTCTTTTCCTGGCAGTGTCTGTTTTATATGTGATAAGGCTATTCTATCAGCTAAGAAACACCTAAAAGAAATTTTATCCTGAATGATAACAAGTATTAGAAAATGGAAAAGTTACTCATTTTTACAGTATCCAGATCTGTTAAGTTTTTAAAAACTAACATTTTAATGTCTTCTCGTTAACATTCAAATTCTAGATGTATTTACATTTTCACCAGCCTAGAAACAAGCTAGACCTGTTACAATAATACATGCATTAGTCACATCAAACCTGACTTTCGTCAGTGCAGTGATGATCTTGGATGAGACTTCAGGTATTTTAGTCTGCCCAGAATGAAGAAGTGAGAGTATTTGTGACTGCATTTAACCAAGTCCCCATTGCATTCTTTACACAGATCTTCCAAAACCAATTGCCAACAACATCTACAAAATTATTTAGAAATAATGAAGGCTGCCAGTTGTAATCCTGAGCACATGTTACATTCAGAATCTAGCACCAGTGGGATCCTGTGGCTAAGCACTACAGGTAATAACAATTTCCATTAGAAAAAAGTCATGGCACTGAACTATTTTTCCTTCCAACAAGTTGTAAATTTAGTGAGATCATAAATAAATAGGAAAATTAAACCCATATGATCTTGGTAAAGGAGATACAGTTATATTCATTCTCTTTGGTAAAAGCAAGGGAGGCAGCTACTTTGGGGCACATAGTCACAGGAGTACCTGCTTGGCCACCCCTTGCTGCTGATTTCTTACCCCATGCCTTTAACAAATCTAATTGTGCAGGAAAAGGTTAACCATATCTGGACCACAAAAATCCAAATAACCACTAAATGGCTGCGAAGCGCCAGGGAGTTTGCTGTATCCGTATCTGGTGATAATCTGGATTTTTGCAGCCCAGACATGGAATCTATAGCAGAAGAGCAGCATGGAAAGAAGGAAGGAGCAAAGAGAAAGTAGCTGCTGCCACTGCTACTACTGCCTCCTCTGCTACCACTTTGTAGTCAGCCATCATCTCATGAGCAGCAGCTTGCACTAGAATCATAAAATATATTTAATATACTTCACAACCAAATTTATATTTTAATATACTTTTCCGCCAAAGGTGATAGCTCCATGCAAAGAATCGCACATAAAATCTGTGCTAATTTTTCAAGCGCTTCTATTAAGTCCTATTAAAGTGTCAAATTTGTGAATGATAGCTTCATGGACAAGCTTGTTAACCTCACAGAGTAATGTGATCCAACTGTAAATTAGAGTTCTTGCAGTGGGCTGTAGAAATTGCAGTATAGTGAAAGGAATCCACCTTTCTGGGAATCTGGATTGGTCAAAGCAAATTGTGAAAATGTGTTCATTCCCTTCCAATTAAGCAAAAAGGACCCTAGTCTTTGCTGCAGCCTTACTTTGCTTACTTACTATCCAACTGATGTCTGGATTTACATATCACATGAAGGCAGGGTTTGTTAAACTATAATCCACTGAATAAATCACAACTGTCTAGATTTATGGAATACACTAAGCCACAACCCATAACTTACAAGCCATAATTTCCACAAAACACAAAAATAATATAGGACCTGCTACTGTTAGCACAATGCCAGTATGAATCCAGTTAGCTGTAATTTATTCAACAGTCCATGTTAAAGCATGGTTTAGTTTAGGAATGGTCCTTATTTTGTGTAACAAAAGAACCCAATACTCACCACAAAAGCAGGATAAAGATTTTATCTCTGCCTCTATGCCAGGTCTATCATGCCCCTGTTATCAAAGCAGGAAGGAAGGAATTGGAGGAAATATGTATATGTTTCATTGATAGTTAAATGCATAGTGAATACCTGATGATCCAAAGTCTAGTGTCCATTTCCAAATCCTTCCAACTTATGTACAAGCCACTCCCACACTTCTTAAATGAGAAAGTCTACTTGAGTAGATTATACATGGTAACTGTCACTGACACCAGAAGTTCAAGTTAACTGCTTTATGCAGATAGTTCCTTTGGAACACAAGTTTCAAATATGTTCATTCATGTATGAAAATGCAGAGCTTTGATCCAATGCCGTTTTGCACAAGGTGGAACAGGCCACTTCTATTTAGGCAATATTTGAAGTATATTTTATCCTTAGTCCCTCCCAGACCTTAATAAAATTTTATTTGCTGTTTGCTTTAATTATTTCAGAATGATTAAATTCTGTTTAATTGAGCAGTAAACATGTCAGAGCATTTTTTCTGGCTTCCTAAGTCTGCTCAACCTTGAGTTGAAACAAATGCTATTTTACCTATAGGTGTACCTTATGAAACAGTTTATCAAGGCAGATTTAAAACATGAATTGAAAATACATGTTCCAATAATTTTTTTCTTTGATAGGGAGTTACTCATATGAAAGTTTTGCTATCATTTCAAAATTTTACTTGTGGGAAGGGAATGCAATAGCTCGCCAAGAACTACATTAGGTCAGCTGCCATGCTCTATAAACATACTACGCACACCTTACACAAACAAGCTATGGTGAGCTAACTGTCCAGAACAAAAACACTTGGAGAAAAAAAAGGGAGATTCAGGATGATTAATTGCATCATTTCTTTTTCATATTTCATCAATCTACTTCGAATATGCCAATGCATAATTGGTTCTTAGTAAGGATCTCTGGTAAATTAATATATTTTTGTTAGCTTCAAAGCTTTTTCTAACTACATTGTAAAACAGTGAAGTAATTTTGCAAAAGACAGACACATATTGTAGGCAGACATTATAGCAGGTTCAATAGCCAGTAGAAACAAATTGGAAATATTTTATGAATCTTTCAATTCAACCAAAAGAACCTAACAATAAAGACATAAGCTTGAGTGGAAACAACTGCCAATTTCTTTCCTGTTTACTCTTGTCTCATGTGCCACCTTCCTCTGTTGCTTCTCCTGAACTGAATTTTAGTTCCATAAGGGTAGGACCTGTCCTTTCATTCTGCATAAAGTGGGGATAGGAAAATATATCAGTTCTGGTCTGTCTGTCTCTCTCTCTCTCTTTGCAAATACTGTGTGTTAAATTAGATTGATCAAGCTTTTTTCAAACGTGCAGTAGCATTTCTATATATTTTAGTGTATATTTTAAAACCAACTGAATCAGAAGATCCATGGAGGGAGGGGGCAAGGGGGTCAAATAATAGTACTGTACTGTTGTGATGTAAAATCTGCCAATTTTGTACCTGTGTTGTGACATCATGTGCACATAGAAAAGGGATGGAGCTTGCATCATGACAGTGCAATACTGTCTTCATTGTGACGAAAGTCTCTAATCCTGTGGACACCTGTAAGCATAAGGTGTGATTCAGCTGCAGAGCATGGGACTCACTAGGTTGCATTCAGTTCTGATGAAATTTAAACATTAATTCATTAAAATTAATGGATCAAAATTAGTAATGACTGATTTAAAGTCCAACTGATTTCTCCTCAGCTATGACTAAATCTAGATGCAATCCATTAGTAATTAAAATATCAAAGCTGTGGAAACCTATTTTATTTTCCTTTACTTAAAATAATAGGTCCCCTTTCATTCTGATACCCATCATACTAGAATTGCAGGATTCATTTGTCAAGAATTATTTTCAGCAGGAATCAATTGTTGACATTTCTATGTCCTTGGTTTGCTGTGCTTCAACTCTCCCTCATTCCACCTGATCTTCTTGCTTGTTTTCTGAATTTCTGGTATCTTTGATCCTTTTTTCCACATCTTCCAGCATTTCTGTCCAAGATGCCCCTTGCTACATGATGCCACTTTAGAGGCAGTTTTGAACTTTAACAGGATAGACTGTATTATTTGGCAGTTCTTTGTGTGAGCAGCTGTACAATTTGAATTGTCCTTCCGAATAAATAAATAAATACATACATCAGTTCTGAGCCTGAAATTTAACCTCAATCCTATATAAGCTTGACATAAGTCCCATTGAATGAGATGTTGCATCTTTCTACACTCTGTTTCCTGCCATCCTTAGCTATTTGGTTAATTGCTAGAGTGTGTCCTTATAATATCTTGAATCAATTCCACCATCATAACCTCATTTCCAGATGCAAATACTTTTGGTTGCTTATGTGACCAGTTGTATTTTTCCACTTGTATTTTTCCATGGGAAATAAACAAAAAGAGAGTAGGAATATTGGCCAGTAATACTAGGTGGAACAAAATGGGATATCAAAATGGAAATCATTTCATGTATTTCTCTCTAATATGTCACACTTCACAGAATATGCAGGACTCCACCTAATATTCACAATTAACAAACCAGAGATATACTGAAAATGGGAGAAGAGTCACAATCTTTTCACATTCCATGTTCTGTAAACTAAGTTGCAAAAACTATTTCACAACCTGTGCTTTGTCTCACATGTCACAGAACTGAGTCCATGTTATATTCCATGAGTTTCAGACTGCAATGGAATTTGTTGGAAAATCATTGGGGTTTTCAGCTTTCAGAGGTTTGTAATGTGGCTATGTTTTAACACCAAGAATGGTTTTTCTTTAAAGTTAGCTGTCCAAACTTATTTTCTTGGTTAAAACCACTTGGTTGCTGAATTGAGATTTTACTCACCACTGGAACAAAAATCTTACCGAGGATATACTTACTCAGAAACCACATAAGAGAGGCAAGCTCAGGCGGTATCAGCTGCAGCTACACTGCTTGCAAGATGTGTGAGTGGTTTTTTTTTAAGGATGTAATTCAAGATGAAAAAAGATGTATCTTAAAAGTAAATCAATATTTTACTTCCTTATCATTATTGCAGCTTTTAATTTAATACCATTGTTGACTGGTCTGGTTACCCATTGCTTGGAGAATATATGGCATTGATGTCAATGCATGGGCACTTGCAGAGAGAGACTATCACAATTAGGAGACTGATATTGCTCTATCCCTCAACTAATTGTTTTTATTAAAGATCTTCCACTTATACATTAATTTGGAGATATTTTTATTAATTTTGTATTACTTTTTAATGTATTTTCCTTGTTTTAGTTGTGGTGAGCTGCCTAGAATTGTTGGGAGCTGGGAGGCATACAAATTTGATAAATAAATAAATAAAATTAATGGGTCTGTTGGTAAAATTCATATTTTACTAGCTATAAGAAAATAAAATTGTAGTAAGCAAAGCCATGTGATCATCATATGGGAAAATTGATTACAATCAATACAGTTTAATTACAATTTAAACCCTGCATTTATAAGGAGTCTTCATTATTAGTGCCTTATTCTCTACAAAATTCAGTTAAAGATCCCCACAGAGTCATTAAAATAATAGGAAAGTGCTTAGTGAACAAAACTCTGTCAAATTAAATGAGCATAACTGGTTAATGGGATAGTCAAATCTAATAAAACTATAAGCAATTATTTAGAAAGATAGAGCAGTATCATTTGCCATAAAGCTTTATACATGACAGATCTTTGCCTTCCTAGTTGTGAACGTATTTGCATAAGTCTATGAAAATGAATATTTTAGTGAAATAAAGAGATTAAATCCTATTCATGTAGGTGTGTTAGAAGCAAGCCTTTTGTTGAAATGAGATTATTAATCCCAGTTAATAATACAACAAACCATAACTCCCATAGGAAACATTTTAGCTCCCTGTGTGCAATTCATACAGGAAGAATGCATACATATCTTTAATTTTCAAAAATCTATTCTAAATTTTCTGAGTACACCTTCAATAAAGATGAACCAATTCTGCAGAACTCTTTAAGTAACCTTCATGAGTATTGTTTCTGAATGTAAAAGAATTAGGTGACAAAGAATGCCTTCCAACATTTCACAGATGAAAATAGAAATATGTCAGCAAGAAGACTGGAATCCATGGTCTTGTGAGCAAAGGACAACAGTTGATCAAAGGGGAAGGCTCACTTTAGGGGTGACCAAGAAACATAATCACCAGTGCAAACAGATTTGATCTATAATAATGCCCAGATGAGATAACAGTGTAGTTATTGCTTGCTCAATTTTGCATTGCTCTAAAGATTTACTTTTCAGCTTAAAAAATACTTCCAAAAGTGTATTTGTAAGCTCACATATTTCCCTAAAGCTTCTTCTATCATATTTTCCTTACTACAAGAAAATCTGTTAGAAAAAGAGAATCAAATAGCTTCATGATAGCATTAGGAGCACCAGAAAAGCAAAAACACCAGCTAATTAAACAGCTGAATCTGCAACTTCTTTAAAATTTGGAATATTAAAGCTTGGGGATTTTTTAATAGATTCTTTAAACTTTAGTGAAACTAGAACAGTTGGATAATGAGAAATAATTACTGTACTGAAAAAACTCTTACTTCGAAGTTTTCCACGTCCACCAGGCCATCTGCTATGTGGTACGGCTTTATCCAGAGGGAAGAAAAGCTTATTCTCTCTACTATAGTATATTTAAATATACTCTTTTGTATATTGTTTTATTTACTTTTTATTTTATTTTTGCTTATGACATATAGTTGTGTGGTATTTTGTTCCCCAGTTCATACTGAAGCCAATGTTACTGACTTCATTGTTTTGGTATTCAGAAAATAGGAAATAGTGGTTGAATCATATGGCATATAAATGCCAATTTTTTTTAAATAAACAGGTTTCTGTCAGCAATTTCTTATTGCATTAATATATGGTTTTGTGATATTAAAGCATTACATAGGATTTCAGTTCTATTATTTTAATCTTTCCTTGCCAAAGAAAGACATGCCTTGCAGCCTTCAAATGATATATAAATCACACATTCTGTCTCTAAGCAATATGATAGCTTTATAGCACCACGGTGTAACAATATACAATTGCCACTTAGAAGCAAATGGTTTATAGGGTAGGAAATAAGGTAGTAATAATATTGGTATTTATATATCTCTTCCCAGTGCTCAAAGCACTTCACAAATGTTGGCTGCATTCATAAGATTTTTTCATGCTGTCATTTGAAGGATTAAGAACTAGCAATGTATATATTATTATCCTATCCCTTATTTCAATCTTTTTGGACAGAGCTTAGTTCTTGACTCCCTGTTTAAATCAAACCATGGTGCTATGATATTATCCCATGGTATGTAATTATATGGAAATCATGGTTTGTAATTTTACGGTTAATGAATTGGAGGATCCCTTGATTGCATACATTATCTTGGGAATCTTTGGAAAAAGTCTATTACATTTCTCAATATTACTGCACCGCCACAAGCAAAGCAGCATAAAACTGAAAGAGCAAGATTCTCTAATAGCTACCTTAGTGAGTTCATGGTGAAGTCAATATCTGAGCTATTGGCCTCCTGGCTCATGGATAGTAATAGAAATATGCTGTCCAATTTCTACTACTGTAATTTTAAAAAGCTACAAAAAAATTATTTTCAGATTCCTTATTTCAAGAGCTTTGAATATACACAATTCTGTATACAAGTTTCTCTGCACAACTTTGTCTGAGCCAAAAAGTTCATCGGAAGAATGTGGAAAAAATGCCATACCCTCTTTCAAGTTTCCTGTTCTGATTAGGATTGGCTAGAAGAATTTAGAAAAACTAAAATAAATCTTATTACAAGTTAACTGTCTTCTACTGAGAAGATCAGAAGCACCCACTTCTGCAATAAAATTCACTGCAGTTTATTTTTCTGTTTCTGTTTAATTAGTATTTATTGAAACAAGGTTTTGATCTTGTCTTGTTCCAATAAACCACAGCTTAAACTAATGAAGAATACAGGTTCTATGGGTGTACCCACCCAAAGCATTTTTACCCTTCAAATCCAAAACACTGCACAGTCATATTAATTAATAAATCAGTTTATGCAATAAACATAGCAGAAAAGAAACAATAATTAAGGACTACAAGTGATTTTGATATATATTGTTGCTCCCTTTTTCTTTCTTGTGCAATTTGATTGATTGGTTATGTGCCACCAAGTTGTAGACTCATAGCAACCACATAAATAGATTTTCTCCATGACAATATGTCCCTAACCTGGTCTTCCAATGGTGCACCCATCACAACTGTAACCAAATTCATCCAGCATGCTGCAGGTCATCCTCTTCTTCACTTTCCTTCCACCTTTCCCAGCATTAGAGCCTTCTTCAGAGAGCTAGGCTTCTCATAAAGTGTCCAAAGTATGATAAGCCTGGTCATTTGTAGGTTGAGTGAGAACTTTGAATTGATTTGTTTGATGATCTATTTATTAGTTTTTTTCCCTGTGCATGGCATTCTCAGGAATCTTCTCCAACACCAAAGTTCAAAACTGTCAATATCTTTTATCCTGCTTCTTCAAAATCGAACTTTCATTTCCACAGAGTGTCAGAGTGTCATTAACCTCTTCCAATCTGTTGGCCACTGTGTTGTTCTCCAGATTGGCTGCCACAGCTTGATTAGAACCTTTACTGATTCTTCTTCTGATGCTTACCGTATTCCTGCGGGTATTCCTTCAGTTCCTGTAGCTTTCTGAACTGGAAGATCCAGAGTGCTGATCATCTTCTAGTACTAGGTGTTCTGATAAGTAGGGAATATCCCATAAGTTAGCTGTTGTCACCTCTACTGTACAGTATTTCAGTATATTCCTTCCATCTTTCTTTAAACTTCTTTGAATCAGTTACTATCTGACCAATGGCATCCTTTAGCGTACCATTTCGAAGTTGGAATTGCTTTTGGAGTTCAGAGATCTTTTGAAAGACTGTCTTGTTAATATACAGTATAAAGAGCAAGTTACTAATTAAATGACAACAATATCAAACAACTTTCTAAAGAGAAGCTAATGTTCATCTTAGTCCCATAATGTAATGTCTTAATATTTGCAATGAAATGCTATTTACGTGCAAATACCTTTATGATACAAATATCAAATAAATAGTTCCCTGTTGCTCGGTGTTACATCATTTGGAAAAATTGAAGTTAAGTATAACCTTTCCACAGAACAAAGTTCATGTGGCCATTAATAAGGTCCATCTGAGTGGTTTAGACTTCCAGAATACAATTAATGAACAATAGCAACCTACGCTTCATACTGTAGACTAGAATTTTCTGTTTTACAAGCCTGGATTAAAATATATTTGTTAGAGTAAGAGAAATGACCCTGGAGGCAAAAGTGTTTAACAGCCATGGATATATGAAGTGACTAAACACTGATTTTAAAATACAGTCAGCCTGGCACTTGAAAAAGGAAAAATCAAATTACTTTCTTTATTGGGAAGTATTGACATTTTCACCTGATACCGTTTTAAGGTTTTCCTACTGTTGAGTCAAAAACTCTACAATGCCTGAGGAATAATAGGTTTGAAAAAGCTTCAGGAGACTGACCTTTCTAACATTTCCAAGAATTTTTGACTTCAGGCTATGTCTGGACTGCAAGAGATCTCTCTTATATTATGTGGTTTTCATTTACGCATTTACTGTGCATTTCCTTTGTGTTCTCCAATTGCATGTGTAGGCATGAATATTATTTTGCATTGCATCCACTGGGTTGTTCCTGTATAGTTTTGTGGAGGTGGGGTCATACAAAGGGATTTCTTATAAGTTACCTACTTAGGCTGTTGTTTCAAAACCTTTGTCTTCTTGTGCAACATATTATCTTGGAATATGCACAGATATTGAATGAGTTGAGGAGATATATGAGACCTTGTCATGCCTGCTGCAACCATGGTGCCTCAGTGAATCCCAAGTTTCTTCAAACCTTCATTCAAGGTGAAGAATTGTATATATCTCTAGTGGTGAACAAAAAGAGGAGAGGGAGTGGTCTGTCCCTGATGCAGGAAATAAGGGCTGCTGCTGCCAAAGACATGAGGGTGCTAGTAGTGGGCGTGGAGATCAGCTGTTTGGTGGTCACCAGTGGCACAGCAGTGACAGAGGACAGAGGACTAAAAAAAAATGTGCCTTCAAGTCATTTTGACTCCTGGGACTGTCCCCTGCAGTTTTCTTGGCAGCACTTTTCAGAAGTGGCTTGCCAGTTCCTTCTACCTCAGGCTGAGAAAGATGACTGGCCCAAGGTCACCCAGCTGGCTCTGTGGCTAAGAGGGGACTAGAAGTCACAGTCTTGTGGTTTCTAGTCTAACAGCAGAATCACTACACCGAACTGGCTTTTAGCAATGAAGGAGGCAGGTGTTAAAAAATGTTCCCCTCCGGGTGTTGAGTATGCTAGGTACATCACTGTATCTCTCTTTTGTAGTAATGCAATGAATATAAAGGTGGAAAGGCTACAAATCAGGAAAGGAAAAATACAAAAATGCCACCAGGAATGCCATTAACATGTAACTATTTCAATAACAAATGCTTAATTTTAATGATTTTTTTTTTTAAATCCACTTAGTTGCAAGCTGTTAAATCCCTGATGGTTTAAGAGCCCATGAAGACAACCTTGGGCAAAATAGTCAGAAACTGTTACGAAAACAAAAGGTGTAGAGTCATTTATTGAACCTGAGAAAAGAAAAAGTATTTGGAAGAGATTCAAACTGGCTCCTCCCTGACTCCCTGGGGCAGTGGTTCTCAACTTTGGCCACTTCAGGATGTGTGGACTTCAATTCCCAGAATTCTTAAAGTGACCAAGGTTGAGAAACACTGCTCTGGGGTGTAAGAGGGAGGGAAGGGAAAACACAGTCAGACATACAAGATTCTATTACTATAGCCTATCACTATAAAGCTAACAGGTGGTTTCTAATGCAGCTGCAGGTGCTATCATTATTGTGCTCCCTATAAGCTCCTATCTATTTTCATTTGTTATTAACAACTTTTTCATGGGAAGATTTGAACATCCCTTCCCCAGACACACAATGGAGGATTCAGAAGTACAGGCCAGGCTTTATAGCATGGCCAGCTAGGAAGCCTCCAACCTCCAAAAGCAGATCTTACTTGGACTGCCTCCATGGAGAATTTTGGTGTGGATTCCCATTTTATCTGTAACAGAAAACCCCCTTTCTACTGAGAGGATGGTTGTATCTGGTCCAGGAAAGTCAAGGAGCCAGAATATAGGCCTGGGAAGCACTTCCTGACTAAATGCTTTGAGAAATAGTACTACTAAGGGAGATTATTTACTCAAGAATGAAGCTTTCCTTCTAAGTAAATGATTTCCTTCAGATCATCTGTAATAACTTGCAGTCGGGGAAATTTGTGAGAAACTAGACTGGTAAAGCTCCCTATCGGGACCCTCTCTGGCTCATCTAGTAAACTATTTGCCCAGGACTATACTACTAAGATGCCAGTCTTCTATTCCATGACTCTCTCTCTCTTTTTTTTTTTTGCAATGAAAACAGAGTTGTTTCAAGGCAAAGCCTGGGCTATTAATTCGAATACAAAGCACTGATCTCAAAAATTCTCTTTTAAAATATTCATTAGTGTTTAAAATTCTTTTAAAATATATATTGTAAAAATGACTACACTGGTAGTTAACTATGCATTAACCAAATATTTAGAGAAATCTTTGTTAGCATCTAACAAGCTGTTAAAATATGCTGCTAGCTATAATGTGTAGGAGGCAGAGTTTCCTATTAAGTTTTAATTTTTTCCTATACTGTATATCTTGAGCCTTTCTTGAACCCATATTAATTTACTTTCTACCTGAAATCTCTTTAGCCCACTGTTTAAGATCATTAGGAATATTTATTGGTATTTTAAGGTTTAAGGTCTTTTCTGACATCATTGCATTGCCAGATTTATAACAGTAATGAACTCATCCGTGCAACTTCCCATATTTTTTTGTTCATTAAATGTAGTAATATCCTATTATTCTAAATTTTCAATTACATACCTAGTTTATGGACTGGTAACCTTTGCCTGTTATTTATAATAACTCTGAGGAATACTCTACATGATCTTCTGATTAATATGACAAAATTTAAGACTTAAGGATGAAATTTTTCAGATGTCGCTGGCTCAGAAAGTACATTACAATGGCCAATATTTTTAATAATTGTGTAATAATATTCTCATAGATGATACCACTAAACCAATTGTCTAGCTTCCAGATTCATATGGGGACCCTCTTTTGCAAAAATGAAAATTTGTTGCAAAATCATAGTGTTACTTGATTATTCAGATTATTCACAAATATTCAGAGGTGAACACTGTTGTTTCTATAGGCAAAGCTGTTAACTACTAATATAGGGGAGGATATCTGTAAACTTTGCAGTCTTAAAAAAATTCACAATCTCAGAGAAAATACCTCCAAAGACAATTCCATAAGGAATAAACTGACATGCAATGCTGACTATTTGGGGTGGGGTGGGGACAATAGTTAATTCTTTAAGGCTTTTTCTATTCTTATAATTGATCATTACACCTTATTTGGCATACTTCTATTGTCATCAGTTAATGCCACGGATTACAGAAAAAATCCAAGCAAACCACGAAACCATCTGTCAGTAAAGTAAGTAAACTAAACTAAACTAAACTAAACTATAAACTAAACTAAACCAAACTAAACTAAACTAAACTAAACTAAACTAAACTGCATTTGTCCTAGAAGTCACTTTTTATGCTAGACATCTTTACTAATAAAGAAAATGCATCCTGTTCCATTTTATTTTAGAATATATAGACTACCTGTAAAAATAAAAATCTCTCAAAGGTGTTATCAGAAATCCATAAAACATCAACAGGACATCAAATGGCAAGTAAGTGGCAGCTAAGACTGATACAATAATTGTTATATTGATTAATAAATTAAATATTAGAACCCTGTACTGGTAGCTACTTGGTGATACTATGTGAATACCATCTTACTTTGTTCTGGGTTTGAGTCCTGCCACTAGAAACAAATTAAGCCTGCTTCTCATTGAAAAATGCTTAGAAAAGGAGGTATCACAGGAAAATATCTTGAACAATATGCTTGGCTCAAAGAGATTCTCTCTCCCTCCCTTCCTCAATCTCTCTCTCTTTCTCTCTCTCTTTGGTATTCTTGGTGCAATGGGAGAAGTACAGGACTATGATTCACCCGGTTGGTCAATGTATCTCTGACAAATTTTGCACCATTCAGAATACCAGACTGATAAGGTCACAATGATATATACTGAGGCTGCATCTTCTACAGCTCAGCAAACCATAAATCTTAGTTTAGTAGCCACCCTTTCCTTGTGTCTGCCTGTCCTGAAAGACTTATGAAGGGAATGGGGCTACTTTTTTCTGTTTATGCCAGAGTGGTTAGCAGGTTTTATTTTCTGTTGAGGGCAGAACCTGAATGGTAATCTGTTCGGGACTGCACACCAAGTGGTAGACAAGTCCAAACCAAAGGTCGGGGCATTCATTTGCTCCCTTCTTTATGTTCACCATTTTGACACACAGATCCTTTCTCCCACCATCCAGCAGGATGATGGGAAGAGACAAATCACTCTTGCCAGAGCTCTAAATTGATCACTTGCAGAGAGCTTGTGAAATTAGAGTGAGTTTCCTATTCCTGGTTTATGCAATGAAAAACCTCTCTCAAACACTCAACAATTTATACAGAATTCAGAGGACAGGAGAGAAGGTGATCTTTCTATTGGAATGCCACTTAAAGTTGATAGTTTAGGAGGGGGGTTCGTTGTACAAGAGATAAAAATAAATGCAACCAATATGTTCCATAAAATTATTGCACTACAGTTAATTCATGGAAACATAATGAAATGAGGAACTGTGAAAAGGCCACCTAAACAGCAGCCCCATAGAAATTTGGCAGAGCCATTTGTAGGAGAATCAATCTCTACATCTAAGAAATGTCAGTAAATTTTAATATTGATGGCATCAAAATGGTACCATGTATGCTCAATTATTTACATGCATGTGCATTACATATATGTGAATGGGACACACCTTTACAGGATCTCATCATACTGAACCATAAAATCAGGAACATGGGATTTATCATCATCTGAAGATTTATGAAATTATGGAATTATGGGCCATGGGGCAGCAAAACAGATTACTGGTTGGTGTTGAGAAGACTGACCTACCTCAAATTTATAGTTTTGGATAGATATTGTATTTTTTTAAATGAGTTTCTTTTTATGGGCATAATAGAAAGCCGAATAAATATTATTTGTGTGGTCAAGTCTTAAGGATGCATTTATATACCAGACTGAATTATTTCTTCCATGCAATATATCTTTTTGTTCTTTTTCTGTTCATTTTTGTTTTCCCTTTTGTGTCTGTATATATTATAACAAAAAATACTTTTAAAAATGCTTGTGTCCCCCCTTTGGGAGGAAAACCTTTTTTGTTGGTAGTTGACTCTGCTCTCTTACTTTCTAAACCCATGGATTAAAAATACAGTAGCAAGGTGTGAGCACCCTGCAGGAGTGTTTACCATCCATTAGGAAAGGCTGACATCCCAACCAGTTGCAGTGAGGCTGGGCTCATTATTTCTGAAAGGAGCTGTAGGTGCTGATATCAGAATGTTGTTGTAGAGGAAATCTGACTTCCTGAAAGTCTTCTCCCCCCCCCTTTGTTTTTGTTGCTTTAGAATTTATTTAGAATTGCTTTTTGAAGAATTTCAGAGCTTACTTTATTTTTATAAGATGAGAAGGTGTTTTTGCTTTGTTACCCATTTTTTCCATCATTGTGGACAAATCTTAAAAAGCTTAGAGGGGGTTGTTTTCTCATGATGTCTTCCTTTAGAGTTTAGTTAAAATGTAGAAATTCAGGGAGGTTATCAGCTTCTGGAAAATGGGTTGTGCAATGACCCAGGACATTCACACACACCCCTCATCCACTTTGTAACTAAAATAAGTGCAAAGAACTTTCCCCCCCTCCATGAGAATTTCATTTGTTTTCCCTTTTGAAAAAAACTCATCTAAAGCAATTTTCCTTCTTATCAAATGCAAAAGAGTTTAAAGAAATGCAGAATAAATTATTGCCTCTACATAAAAGCTTTGCCTACATTTATCAGTAGCTTCATGTTCAACCAGATATTTGGAAGAAAGTCCCTTAACCAAAAGGACATGGCAAGAAGCTGATATATATCATCCTTTGAATTGTACACTAGCGTTGATTCTTTTCAACAGACATAAAAACTGCCATCTCTGAAGAAATATATCTTTTCTCATAGTAAGACAAGGAAATTTGAGGGAAAAACATGTCATGGTGTGATCAGATTAATATGGGAACAGCTTGTGCAATGTTTTCAGAATCATAGTTGCATTTCTTTAGGATGTTCTGCTGTCCAAGCTCCTGGTTTTCTTTAGTCATTTTTTTCAGTGCTGATTAAGTCTTCCCAGAAGCAAAGGTGGTTTTTATTATCCTTCTAATGTATCCAATTCTAACCATTCCCACCAGTGACCACACTTTCCATTTTTTGTTTTATAATGAATGGAATTGGCTCCATATTTCCAAATATTCATTTTTGACAGACACTAAAGTCTATCAAATCTGCAACTAAGGTAATGTGGAAAAAAGAAAATTTTGAGCAGCAGGCATGACATTCGCTTAATATAAAAGTATAGTTTGTTTAGAACTTTGCTAACAAAGTATATGTATATAACAAATAAACTATTGGACCATTCATCCTCTGAACAGTGTGAAGCAATTCATGATTATCTCAGCAAACTGGAGAGAGACTTAGGCAACAGAAAATACATGGGGCCCAAGGTTAACCTTTGATGCCCCATTCTACAGGCAATCTACACATTAAAGATGATGCAGATTGTAGGAATTAGAAGCCCAGTCTGGATCAGGATCACACCAGTGAACAAAGCATTAAAACATTAATCTGCCATGACAGTTCCAATCCAAGTTAGGTTCCTTTATTTATTTACTGATGATGACGATAATTTAAAAATTACCACTGCACTGAAATCCTATATGTATTCAGCTTCCCCATAACATGCACTCTTTGGCTCTCTCAAAAATATATCAAATTAAAGGACACTATTGTTAATCCAAAATACAGTCCAAACACACATGATATTTAATCAGTTTCAAAGGTATACATTTGTTTGTTTTATTGATGGACTGATATCCTGCATTTCATATACATGTGAAAAGGTGAAAGGCCCCCTGTTCAAGCACTGAGTCATGTCTGACCCTTTGGGGGGACATCACTTTTGTGACGTTTTCTTGGCAGACTATAGCGGTGTGGTTTGCCATTGCCTTCCCCAGTCGTCACCTTCCCCAGCAAGCTGGCTACTCATTTTACCGAGCTTGGAAGGATGGGAGGCTGGGTTGACCTGAGCCGGCTACCCGAGAATCCGGCTTCCACTGGGATCAAACTTGGGTCATGAGGAGAGTTTCGGTTGAAATACTGCTGCCTACCACTCTGCACCACACAAGGCTAGGTTCATATACAAGTAGAGCCTGTATATATGCATGTTATATTCTGACTGCATCCTGTAAATGTAGAATGTGAAAAGAGCTCTTATCTCCATGATGCCAGGCCCATTCTCATTCTTATCTGCTATGCCACAGCTATTGTCTGTAGCATGTTTAGTAAATAGAAAACACACAATAATTATGTTGCTGATTAAATTAAATAGCAGCTTCTTCTGCTGAAAGGGAAGAAATAGTTTCCCATATCAGTCTGGGGAATCTGCTTTCCCCACTTGTGGATTATACAGTCTAAAGAGAATTATTTGTCACCATGTAAAAACGTTTTCATACTAGGCTAAAAAAAAAAGTTCGCTGAACCATTCTACATTCTAACTGCTACATGTTTTCATTATAAAATTATCTCTTGTGGTCTTACTGATTTATGTTAACTAAACATTCAGTGCTATGAATCTAAATATACTGTAACTCAGGGTAAAAATAAAATATTTTGCATTATTTAAATAAATGAAAGTTTTAGAATAATTATTCAGGACATTAGCATATATTATGCTGTGATTTAAAAAATCATAATAAAAGAAACTGTTATCTGATAAGCGACAATAACCATCAAATGGACATTTTTGTGTTCTCTGTATGACTACCTTTCTTGTTTACTTTAAAAAAATCAGAAAAGCATATTTTGGTGGGATTTCAGATAGAAGATAGTATTGCTGTGTTGGGATAATGGAAATTGTACCTGATTGGTGCTAGGTTGAGGAAGGCTGGATTAATCCCTTCCAATGATAGGATTTTGTTGGCTCATAATTGGCAAGATATATTTTCTTTTTTTAAAAACTGTATTTCATTGACACATATTAGATTTTTCCTCTTCAGTCGTCCATTGTCTTTTAAGCAGCACTGGGAGAAAAACAAATACATGTTCACGGTATGATAAAATTACCTTTAAATTGCTAGCTAAACACTATCGCAAGGATCAAGAAAAGAGGCCTCAACAAGTTATTTGGAAATTTCCCTGCTTGTAAAGTTCAGACAAAAAGTCTTTTTGTTTATTGATCTGAACATTTTAACAGGAAACAGGGGTTCAGGCATTAAAAAGCAACTTTTTCCTCCCTGACATAAATTTTGCCATTGTGCTGTGATTGACAGCTGTCCCCACTGTCTGTAAACACTCTACAAACCTCCCAGATTGACCATTCAGATCCTGCACCCAAGATCTAAAGGCTGAGCAGTTTGTGGCCAATAAAATTCCTTTTCATTTCACCCCGGGTTGCCATGTCTCTTCAAACACAGACAGAAAAGCGGTGCTCTGTGTCCGACAGATTTTAATTTTCAATCCTCATCCTTTCGCACAATGTAGACACAGCCAAACAAACCATCCCCACAGCCTAGCAACCTGTGGTTTGAACAGTCTATGTGTATAAGCTGCAGGGATGATGGCCTGGGCCTGTTCACACATGAATAAAGAAGATTAAGATTTCCTTTCAAAGACATGAAACTTTTTGACAGCCAGTGTCAACAGTGCTGTCTGCCTCTCAATGTGAAACAGTCTTCTGTCACGGGTTCCCACAGGGAGGTCCTGCTGATTAGCATGCTTAACACTTCCATTCCTTGTCAGTGTTTAATTTAAGAATAAAGCTGAAAGTTTTGCAAACTCTAACTTACCAACAAAGAAAGGAAAACTTACTAGAAACACTGAAAGGAAATATCAGCTAATGTAAACACCTACTGGGTGTATTTTTGGAAGAGGATAATGTGAGGGTACTGAAAGGAACAGGAGAACATTGGATTCTCTTAACTAAAATATGCCAGTAATACTGATGGTAAGAAATGCAAATCTTTAAGAGTGGGCTTCTTCTGTGAAATATGAGCCATTTAATGCTAAACATTGTTTCTTGGAAGTGTCTCTTAAACGTGGTTAAGATTTGCAGTCAAAAGTGCATCTGTGTTCCAGAAGACCTTTAAGATGTGTTATAAGATCTTTAATACTTTTTAAGGGCTTAAGCTTAAACAGCTTTTTAAGGGCTGTTTTTTTAAACAAACAAACAAACAAACGTTACCACTGCTTATTGGGGTTTGGAGAAGATTAGGTTTGGGGAGAAGATTCCCCCCCCCAACCTCTCAGTAATCTACTGCCTTTCAGTGGGGGTGCTTGCTCTAAAGAGGTTGCCAAAGACATAAGATATAAAATAGAGTTGCTTCTGTGAGACTAGTCGTAGTCCCTTTAGAAAATTCAGCAGCAACTGAGAATATCCAGCAGAACATCAGGAGGTATTTCCCCAAAAATTAGTTTTGGGGAAGGCACAAAGCTTTGCTTACAGAATTTAGAAGATGAGGTATTGGATCCCCCTTCTGTGTTACAAGAAAAAGAACACAGGATTTTATTCCATTGCTAATTGTCTTGTCTCAACTGACTTGTCTTTGTCAGATTTATAAGAAAGAAGAGAAATAGAAATGTATCATATGTAATATTGGAAAAGAGAAAAAATACTCATGATTGTTTGAAGACTATTTCAGTTTTTGTTTCAGTTTTGACATTTATTTGTGTCAAAAGGTAGATTATTTGCTTGCCTCTGTATTTTTATACTTACTCGTTTTATAATTTGTAATGTATTTGCATCCCCCCAGCTACTCATGTGCATAGCAGATATACAGTAAATGACATCTTTGGTTTTTCATTTCCTTATGGTGCCTTGACACTGCTTCCTGAATGTATATTGCCTAGCTGGTGGGATGTGGGCAACATACTCTGGCCTTCAAGATTGAAAGCCTAGATTGACCAAAGCTGTGGTGAATAATGGAAATCATTCTTCTGATGATTGTGGCTTGGTGTGTAAGAGTAGTACCTGCCTGTCTGTCTGGATCTGGAAGTCCCACAGGAGACAAGTAGATAGAGGATAGAGGATAGATAGATGTGTGTGTGTGTGTGATTTTGTGTCTGTAAATGTAAAGACTTTGCAGAATTGTTACCACCAAAGGAAACTGAACTCCATAACACTTACCCTGGAATTTCTCACTACTACGAAGCCAGGAACACATACCAAGGCTGACATTTTGCCATCAATCTACATAAAGTTATTATCAGTAAAGAACCCATTTCTTTCTTTTGTTCACTGAGCTAATCTGAATGATTATATCCAGCCAGCACTCCAATAACATGATAAAATGTGTAAGCTGACATATGCACTGTTATCAGTCAGCAAGTAGAAGAAATGGTGTTTTGTCCATGTGGATAAGATAAGATATAAGCCACAAGGGTTTCATATCAGCTGACATTTCCTCAAGAACAGTACCTGGTTTGAATCAGGATGTTCTATAAGGGCCATATATGTAATGAAAAGGGATATTTGCCAGGAACATGTATTGTTAGCCTTAGGTGGCATAATTCACTGAGATAATGACCATCTGTTTTTGTTTAAGGGGTTAGCAAGTTGAAAAGGTTAACCAATATTTAATGATCAAAATGGGTATTTCAATTGCTTTGCACTTGTGTGGGTTTTCTCCCCACTAACAGGCAGACATCATGTCACACATTGGATTTTATCACCTCTGCATGTATATTTTAGCCAGTTATTGACTTTCTGAGCTAGAGAATGAATGTCATTTTTCAACAGTTTATGGAGAAAATGTCTGAGATTTCAGACTGCAAAATTATAATGAGTTTACATATCCCCTGTATAAAGATACAGAAACCCCATTTTAAAAAGCCAATTCTGTCCCAATTATTCCTCAGGAGTCAGCTGTAATTGCTCATAAGTGCTTAATGTGGGGAACAAGGGGAGCATTTACAGCTGCATATAACATCTCCATATAAGAAATTCTACTGGGGTTTCAGTAACATTATCATATTCAGTAACATTATCATGTCCAAAATTTTATTATTTTTCCACAGCCCCCATAAAATAAAGATCAGCGAGCAACTACTATGAAAGGACTAGCTATCTCTAAAAGGCTTCCTCAATATTTCCTTTGGCATCATTTGGGGCCAAGAGAAAATGTTTTTTAGCCTGGAAAAATTCACTTGAGACCAGAATCCTAAGATGTCCAAAGGGCCATAGAATAGGGAAAAGTTTGCCCTTTATGCCCGCTCAGTTTTGAACAAGGCGAGCTCCAGCTTTTTAGTTGTCCTAGAGTCAGTAATGACCCAAGAGAGAAAAGGGACAATATTTTCTATTGCTCTTTACATTCATCAGGTGGAACAAAGTAACATAATGTGTAGCATTTTCCACATATCTGTTAAGAATTCATATTTGCATTAAAAATTACCCTGAGATTAATTCATTTGTTGATCCAGCATTTCAACAAATTAAGCAAAAAAAAGCATTTCAATTTTATTTATTTATTTATTTATTTATTTATTTATATTTAGATGTTGCCCAACTCTAATCTGACTATTTAGAATACTAGTTAGAACACTTTATTCCATTTTGCAACTTTGAAAGTATCCTAAATATCTTTAAATGAATGTAACAAAGTGGCACATAGCAACAATAAGTAAACATAAAAAAACATAATATAATATAATATAATATAATATAATGTAATGTAATGTAATGTAATGTAATGTAATGTAATGTAATGTAATGTAATATAATATATAGTATAATGCAGTTTTTCTCCAGCCTGGTGCTTTGCCTTGAGTTGTTTATTCGTTTAGTCGCTTCCGACTCTTCGTGACTTCATGGACCAGCCCACGCCAGAGCTTCCTGTTGTTCATCAACACCTCCAGCTCCCCCAGGGACAAATCCATCACCTCTAGAATATCATCCATCCATCTTGCCCTTGGTCGGCCCCTCTTCCTTTTGCCTTCCACTCTCCCTAGCATCAGCATCTTCTCCAAGGTGTCTTCTCATTATGTGGCCAAAGTATTTCAGTTTTGCCTTTAATATCATTCCCTCAAGTGAGCAGTCTGGCTTTATTTCCTGGAGGATGGACTGGTTTGATCTTTTGCAGTCTAAGGCACTCTCAGAATTTTCCTCCAACACCACAGTTCCAAAGCATCGATCTTCCTTCTCTCAGCCTTCCTTATGGTCCAGCTCTCGCAGCCATATGTTACTACAGGGAACACCATTGCTTTAACTATGCGGACCTTTGTTGTCAGTGTGATGTCTCTGCTCTTAGCTATTTTATCAAGATTGGTCATTGCTCTTCTCCCAAGGATTAAGCGTCTTCTGATTTCCTGACTGCAGTCAGCATCTGCAGTAATCTTCACACCTAGAAATACAAAGTCTTTCACTGCCTCTACATTTTCTCCCTCTATTTGCCAGTTATCAATCAAGCTGGTTGCCATAATCTTGGTTTTTTTGAGGTTTAGCTGCAAGCCAGCTTTTGCACTTTCTTCTTTCACCTTCATCATAAGGCTCCTCAGTTCCTCTTCGCTTTCAGCCATCAAAGTAATATCATCTGCATATCTGAGATTGTTAATGTTTCTTCCAGAGATTTTAACTCCAGCCTTGGATTCCTCAAGCCCAGTTTGTTGCATGATGTGTTCTGCATACAAGTTGAATAGGCAGGGTGAGAGTATACAGCCCTGCCGTACTCCTTTCCCAATCTTAAACCAGTCCGTTGTTCCGTGGTCTGTTCTTACTGTTGCTACTTGGTCGTTATACAGATTCTTCAGGAGGCAGACAAGTTGACTTGGTATCCCCATACCACTAAGAACTTGCCACAATTTGTTATGGTCCACACAGTCAAAGGCTTTAGAATAGTCAATAAAACAGAAATAGATGTTTTTCTGAAACTCCCTGGCTTTTTCCATTATCCAACAGATATTGGCAATTTGGTCCCTAGTTCCTCTGCCTTTTCTAAACCCAGCTTGTACATCTGGCAATTCTCGCTCCATGAATTGCTGAAGTCTACCTTGCAGGATCTTGAGCATTACCTTACTGGCATGTGAAATGAGTGCCACTGTTCGATAGTTTGAACATTCTTTAGTGTTTCCCTTTTTTGGTATGGGGATATAAGTTGATTTTTTCCAGTCTGATGGCCATTCTTGTGTTTTCCAAATTTGCTGGCATATAGCATGCATTAACTTGACAGCATCATCTTACAAGATTTTGAACAGTTCAGCTGGGATGCGGTCATCTCCTGCTGCCTTGTTATTAGCAATGCTTCTCAAGGCCCATTCAACCTCACTCTTCAGGATGTCTGGCTCTAGCTCACTGACCACACCGTCAAAGCTATCCCCGATATTGTTATCCTTCCTATACAGGTCTTCTGTATATTCTTGCCACCTTTTCTTGATCTCTTCTTCTTCTGTTAGGTCTTTGCCATCTTTGTTTTTGATCATACCCATTTTGGCCTGGAATTTACCTCCAATGTTTCTAATTTTCTGGAAGAGGTCTCTTGTCCTTCCTATTCTATTGTCTTCTTCCACTTCCGCGCATTGCTTGTTTAAAAATAGTTCCTTATCTCTTCTGGCTAACCTCTGGAATTTTGCATTTAATTGTGCATATCTCCCCCTATCACTGTTGCTTTTTGCTTTCCTTCTTTCTTGGGCTACTTCTAGTGTCTCAGCAGACAGCCATTGTGCCTTCTTGGTTTTCTCTTTCTTTGGGATGTATTTTGTTGCTGCCTCCTGAACAATGTTGCAAACTTCTGTCCAGAGTTCTTCCGGGACCCTATCTACTAAGTCCAGTCCCTTAAATCTATTCTTCACCTCCACTGCATATTCCTTAGGAATATTGGTGAGCTCATATCTAGCTGATCTGTGGGTCTTCCCTAATCTCTTTAGTCTGATCCTAAATTGTGCAATAAGAAGTTCATGATCTGAACTACAGTCAGCTCCAGGTCTTGTTTTTACTGACTGTATAGATGTCCGCCACCTTTGGCTGCAAAGGATGTAGTCAATCTGATTTCGGTGTTTTCCATCTTGTGAAGTCCATGTATAAAGCCGTTTCTTAGGTTGTTGGAAGAGAGTGTTCATTATGCAGAGTGAGTTGCCTTGACAAAATTCTATCAGCCTATGTCCTGCTTCGTTTTGTTCTCCCAGGCCATACTTACCTGTAATTCCAGGTGTCATTTGACTGCCCACCTTAGCATTTCATTCCATTGCCTTGAGAGACACTTTTTATTCTTTTTTTTTTTTAAGAGGATTGGCTTAGTATTTCCATTGTAGAGCTACATAGTTGATACTATGGTTTTATATTTAATGTATATAAAGATAGATTGAAGAATAAATGAGAAAGGAAAACTACCAGATGCTTTCTGAAGCTAATAAAGACACAGGAAATATAAATTAATAGCATTTGGATTTTGTCTAAACAAAACATTTGGCTAAGACAGACAATGCTGTAAAGGTCTATTATTTTATTGTAACCAGATCTTCAAATAAAGAAGAAAGGCCAATTAAATTCTAATACCACTACAATTCTAAATACATGGCAAGTTTATGGATTCCAATGGAGCAAAAATATGCCATCGGAGTAACTATTCAAATGGGAATTGGATCATGGGTACTGATACTGGGGTTAGGTCCTATTCCAAACTGCTGCTAGAGAATAAATAAAGAAAAAAGCTTTTTCCTGTTGTTCACACTAATAACAAGTACTCAAATTTTCTGGTATGACAGATGTAGAATACAATAATATAAAATACATTTTGCATCCACTTTAAAGACTATGCCAAGCATTAAATTAATTCTAAATAATATTTTATTGCAATTTCTGATTCCAGTGAACTGCAGTCCTAAATTACCCCCTCTGTCCTAACAGCCAGGAACCACGCTGAGACAAGGAATAGGTCTCTAGTGCTTTATTACTGCTACATTAGACAGAAAATCCTAACAAACTGAAGAAGTGTGAGAAAACCCATAGAGATAAACCCCAAAAGTCAAGGCGGGTCTGTTCTGTGTCTCTTTGAATGGCTGCTCGACTCCTCACTACTACGCATGCGTTTTCCCCCCTGGATAGAGGCCCTCTCCTGCTCGCCATCAGTACTCATGACACCCTCTAAGGATTCCATCTGCACTTTCCAAGCTCACCTTCCACAATGGTCAGCATACCCAACCCAGAACTCTGTATCTATAAAATCTTAAACAAATGCAGGCAGCAAATCAGACATAAGGTCCTTAAAAATTGAAAATGTGCTAGATGCAGGCCAGGAGACTTTAAGACTTTCAGTTTTGCCAGAAGACTGGGTCTAAGAGGTAGTCCTGGCCCATAAAGTTTAAGAGGGGTCAGTCCATTTTTTAAATCATGTAGATCAAATACTCACTTGGAGCTATCCGTGGTGCTGCAACCAAAACCCTTGCTTGCTAGTGTTGTAATCACCTTGGCATCAGAACAGAAGATGAGGCTTGAGCAGAGTATGGCTTTCTTTTAAACAGTTTTATACAGACAGTAACAGGTATAGTATTATACCAAAATATACCATTATTCTTCTCTAGCAACAGAGATCCTGAATCTACAGAGAAACATCATCTAGAACTGCTGTTGAGCAAAACCACTGACATTTGGCCTGTCTTAATTTCTATATTAATTTTTAGTATTATAATAAAGGAAAAAAGAAAGAAGTTACAACAAATCTAAAACAAAAAGAAGAAAAAGAAGAACAGCAGTCATGATAAAATATATAGATAAGAAAAGTAACTTGGTTTTGAAAATATAAATTAAACACTCCGCAAAGACATATTGGTTAGATCTTCCTCTACTTTGGTACAAAGCAAGTTTATAGGTGAAGAGTGAACATAGTACATAAATCCAAGCTTTAAAATCAGGTGTAAGAAAAACTTTCCTTTGAAGTAAACCTTTTTTTTTTTAGCTACAGTCCATACCCAATAAATCCAGAGTTCTTCATATTTTTTGGTATATAGTTCAATATTACATTAACCTCTTTGAACCTTATTTTTCTTCCCAATGCCCTATTAATATTTCTTAGTATTGAATCAAAAAGGAACAACTATAGAGCAGGCCCAAAAGATATGTTTCAGTGTCCTTTCCACAATTATATATTTTCAAAATATTAAGGATGAAATCCAGCCCCTACGGAATATCCTCTTAATCACATTAATGTTTTAAAAAATTCATATGCACCATTTTAAACATGTGATTTAAATAAAAAACAGGATATTCTGACATTTCATTCCTGTTCTCTTGTAAATTCCCAGAATCTGTTTTCATTATACTGTTTGTAAAAGGAAAGTTTTAGAATCAGTGGAAGCTTTTTTCAATAATAATAATAATTTGTAAGTTCTAGACACTGCTAACATGTCCAGTCCAAACTGACTGTGATTATTCCAGAGTGTCTATTACCATGTGAATGGGGAACAGATATAAGCTTCCTTCTTAATTACATCTAAATATTTTTGTAAAAAAATCAGAAAATTACCAAATATATAAAATGGGAAGAAGACAATATTTCAATTCATATTCAAATCATTAAGGAATCTATTGAATGAAGATTGAAGGAATAAGAAACATTATTTAGGAGGAGAAAACACATGATTTAAATATATATGTTTGTACTTATTTTCAATCTTTTTTGCCCTGAACCTTTACTTAATGTAATTTACTCCAATCAAATCTTTGCTTAACCTTGTTATTAAATGCTTCAATTTACAGGAACTTTGCTATGCCTCTTGGGAATCTGTTTTAGTACAAATCCACTTTTAAAAATTCTTCTTAATGTCCAAGTAAATGTTTTGGGGATGCACCATGGAAATGGAAAACAGTGAGAACTGCTGACTATCCATCCTGAACAGTTTTGGCTGGAATTCTAGTTGTTGTTGTCTGAATGTGCCATATATACTTTAAAGGCTGGGGTTTGGACTGCTATAATATTTCTTTACATCTATATTATCCTTCATGACTGATAATAGAACCTAGGACCAAAGGCAGAAGTCTGCTATCTTTCTCAGTCATGCTGCCTCATGCATTTTAAAAATAAATGCCACAGGATGAAGGTCATGAATTTTCTAATACACCAGGTGAAGTACGCATGAAATCACAAAGCTATTGATTCTTCATCTCTCCCTGCCTGCAGCTTTGCCTGGCTCTGGGATCAGCACTCTGCATTCTTTCTGACATTCTCATTTAGTAATTTGTCATCTGCTATACATTACCTGAGGACAACAAATATATTCACCAAGTCACAAGTACGTTGAGGGTGTATTTGTGTTTCAGATGCAGTAGTGTACTCTCAAAGTATCAGCAATCGTTTCACCAAGAAATGAAGGATTCGGTTCCCTCTTGCAACTATTTCATCCAAGACCCAACACTGTCCCTCCAGACTGATATGCGTCAATACTATACTTTGGCATCTATCACCTAATAGAAAATATTTCACAATAAGCAGCTTGAAGTCCAGGGGCATCCACAAAGAGAGCCAAAAAGTCAGGATGATGGGCACAAACATACAGTTGAAGACCTGCCCCCTTTCTACATGGATTAATGCATTAAAAAAGGAGGGGGAGCTTTAATCATTCAGCTGTGGCTGACCTCTTTGATTATTTTTTATCCCTCCCCTTCATAGACACCTCTGTTAGAGTCTGAATCACTTCATACATAGGAAGTTTTTCTCCTAATCTACCCACTCCTTGCTCAAAAATGGATTCCTTTGTATGACCTTTTTTTGCTTGCCTGAACTTCAGAACTTTTCACACTTTTAGCCCCAATGCTATTTCCCTGCTTTAGGAACAAGGAAAAAAGTCAAATGGATAAATGCTTCTTCATCTCCTGTTTCAAAAAGATAAGTGTCTTGGCAGTTGTATAACATGGCCTGCTAATGGTAAAGCTAGTCAAATGATTACAACCCATGAAAGTTAGGTAGCATTAAAATGATTACTGTGTTAGGACATTTGTAAATTGGCTGATACTCACAGAACTTAAAGCAGATTGTTGCTTTATCTCAAATATTGTAATCACTTTAATTAAAATTAAAAAATAAATCTGATAACTGATTTCCAGTGAGTTGAACTATTTATTGCTTGTCTGTAACAATCCCCTGGATTGTACTGAAGATTCAATCACGTGAGGCCATAAATGGCATTTGTCTTGATTATTATTGAAATACAGACTTTCTTTGAGTGAATCTATTTTTTTTGCTATACTTCAAACCCTTCTACACACTTTCCCTCTATTGAAAATGAACCATCAAAGAATTCACAGACGTTTAACAGATATCTAGGTTTCTTAGCATAGTCTTTTCTGTTTAACATCATTCCAAGCTCTTGAGGAAGGAGATTCACAATTGTGCTCCTGAGTAAGCCAGTGATTGTAAAAGCTAGCCAAGTCTGTGAAAGTGGGAACTCTCAAATCAGAACTGATCCAAATTGTCTAATCTACCTCAGCAAGTAAGGAGTGTCAGTCTTTCTTTGACAGAGTATGATAAATCAAACATGTCACATTTGTTTTAAATAAGACTGTGTAAAACATTGAAGAGGTGATCCTAGCTTCAATGATGCACCAAGTAAAGCATCTGTTCAAAGGTGCTTCGTAAAGCAATATAGCTATCTCTTCTGAAAGAACGAAGCAAAACTTCTGCATTGCTATGTTTGATGGTGCTCTTCTTTTAGAAGCTGTGGAAGCACCAGAAGAGCCTCTTCCAACTACCACTACCCCAGAGGAAACTGTCAGAGCAATACAGAGCATTTCACTGAGCTGAATCATGTCACTGCAGAACCCTGAAGCATCACACTGAGGCAAATGGCAGCTACTTCTTCCTGATGTAATGTTAATGAAATACACATTCACATAATATTTTGTAAAAGTATGTTGGATTTGGCAGATACTATAATTTCTTGCCTGTGAAGATCATTCAGACATGAAGAATTTGAGCATCCATGATAGTTATGGTTCAGAAAAACCACATTGTCCATAATGTAAAATCCCAAGTTGACCCTTATTGTTAGTTGTAACCAGTCTTCTCTAACTTGGTCGCCTCCGGGTGTATACATGTATTGATTATGCTGCATGGAAATTTTCAACACATTTAGAGTGCATCAGGTCAGAGAATATTACTTTAAAATATAATTGGGGATAGACCACTTGTGTCCAAGGAATTCTATAGAACAATTTATATTCTCAAATCTAGATTTTTTAGAAAGGGCCCCAGATCCTATTTTTCCGATGAGGTCTTTAATCATATTAATCATAGTGATGTAATGCAAGCCACAAATTGCCAGCAATATAGTATGTACAGACAAGTAGGCAGTGGAGTTTATGACATCATGATAATAAATTAACAGCACCATAAACCAAACCAAACCAGTTGGGGAAAAAAAGGGAATGGAAGACAGCACTTCTGTTTTTGTAGCTTCTAGATTCATTTACAAACCATTTTTATTTATGGATATTAACTTCATTACATGTCTAGCCATACTTCTTGGCACATAAGTTCAGATATTTTACCCAAAATAATTTAACAATTCCAAGAACAAATTTAATGAAGTACTAAATTTTTGGTTTAGTAATGGAAAAATATTTTTAGCAGGTTAAGAATATTTTCACATATTTATTTATTACATTTTACTGCTTTTTGCTTTTTAAAAGTCAGCCCAGAGTCATTGGAAGTCAGGCGGCCTCAAAGTGTCTAAATAAATAAATAAGATTTAAACACAGTGGTTCATCTTGCTTCTTCTTCCTTCCTCCTTTTTTCCTCTTCTCTCTTTTTTTTAAACTCTTCACAGTTACCTCTGAGTAGGCATATGTAGGATTGATTTTTAAAAAAAACTATTTTAAAATTGTATCTTTTCATTGGAACTAATGTAAGTAAATGTTTTCATAATTGTCCTTGAGAAAATTTGGTTTATTCTTAACCAATTTTAGCAAAATTAGAGTCCTATCCCATATGCTTTTCAAGGGTTTTGTTCATATTTAAGAAACAACAAACTATGGTAGACATTTAGAATGCTAAATAATTGAATTTTTAAAGTTGTTTATTTCATCTAGCTCCCGTGCACCCCATACTCCATACATACAAACAGGACTAACATGTTGCTTAAAGATGCCAAGTGCCAGCAAGTTTCCTTACTTAATATCACAGTTTAATTACTTAGCACTCCTGCCAAGTTTTTTCCCCCTCCTGTGTGTCAGTTTACACACAATAAAGTGAGGATATATAGAGAGCAAGAGAAAGGGGTGGGGGGAGAGAGAGAGGATGGTTTGTGAAATGCAGCTACTGTCTGTTCTATATATATATTTAGTAAACTTGTGCCAAAAAGAAATTCATACAGAGCCAGAAAGTCTGTATGAAATCATTTATTACCCCTGCTAAAATATGTTCCGGAGAGAAATTAAGTTCTGAACTTTCACTAAGCTGTAATGTGGCTCTCTACAAGTACAAGTTTATTGTTCATGGGCCAGCACTAAAAATGTGATTAATACTAATTTATAAAATATGCTTTGATCATAATTATTACATCTCTGAATGTACCATAATTATTTCTTTAGGGAAATAAGCAAGGAACGTAGGCTGTTGGCAGGTTTGGAGATGCAGGCAGCTTCGTAGCTTCATAGTTGGAATGGCATGACTTTGCATGTGTGAACACCAAAGGCCATCAATCTTCAACCGTTCAAATCAGCATTCCACTTCTACATCACTGATGAAATTCAGATCACCAAAGGGTTACAGCCCCAAAGCCTGGTTTCAATCCACCATTGTAAAGGAGGAAAAAAGGGATAAAACTAAAGCTGATGAGATCAGCCCTTTAAATGCTTTCATGTACAGTATAACATAAAATATTCTAACTATTGCGGTTTAAAAAAATATCACTTCAATGTGTCTGCCTCTGCTTTGAAAGTAACATAGGAGCTTATTGCAATTCTGGTGGGTAAAGGCAAAATGCTAACACAGCAGCAGAAGGCGGAAAATAAAAACACATTTTCCAGCTTGCTTCCTTGGAAATATGTTCCATTAAGTTCAGTAACGCTTTCTTCTAGCTAAGCATATAAAGGGATGAGCGCAATCCTGCAGTGGAGGTTAGTGAACTGAAAGATGATAAGATTTTATGGAAACTTGGTTGTATTGGCAGGCTCCTGGATTCTCTACCACCATACAAATACCTCAGGAATCCTGGCAAACACTTACAGCAGTTAGTTAGGGAGCAGAATGACTAAAACAGGATGTATTCATGGACAATTAAGGGGGAAAACATGCTTTGTCTACATCTGGGGTGTCCACAGGAGGGGGCTCAAAAAAGTCAAGATGGTAGACTCAATCAGGTAAATTGGAGCCTCAATCCTTTAATATCTTTGTGCATGTGACACATATAAAGAAGGAGTGTGGGATTAATCACACGGCCTAGCTGCCATCTTGATTATTTTTATTTCTGCCTAATCTGGGTACATTCTACACCCTGTTTGATTAAAGGTCAGACCTATTCAAAGCCACAACTTTACATTAACTTCAACTTGGCAAAAATTATTTCCCTCTCATTGAAGTCAAAAGAAAGGGTGAATAAGTTATTGGTTCAGTCTCCCCATGTGAATATGCACACTTAGAACTCATAAGGGGAAATCCCATGGACTGAGGAGAAAGAACATTTTTCCATACAAAGAATGCATTTTGCCTAAAACTGCTCAGAGCACATATGACAGCTAGAGCACATTATTAACAACTGCTAGTCTAAAACTTCACAAGGATCCTGAACTCCAGATATAAAAACCAGAACTTCATTCAATGCAGCAACCCTGAGAAGTCAGAACTGGGTATGTTAAGTACCTAAAATAAGGAATTTGATGATCCCATGTTTTTCCTGCACTTTTTGCAATCCATGAACATCGTATTCCAAGAGCTCCTAACCCTTTATAGATCAATAAGCACAAGAGTTTTTATGAAAAATAAAATATAAAGTTGCTATAAAAAAAACAGGTAATAAGAAAATTTTTAATTTTTCTTTGGCCATAGCAGTGTTGTTCTTTTTCTTTTCATACATGGATTATTAGCAGCTTAGGATAATGATATACGTATCTTTTAAAAATATAAGTTTAAATGTAAATATAAGGGAATGGAATCACTGAGGTTGAACAGTTTCAGTGCTGTTGGTAAACTGGTTTATGAACCAACTTCTTTAGAACTCTGTAACAAGGCTGTACATAAGGTTTCATACTCCATAAATACACGGTCCCTACATACAGTATATTTATCTGAGCTTGGAATTGGCCCTTTCTTATTTTCGAGTCTGGCACCTTCCCTTGCTTTTCCACAATTATACAGTACTGCATGAATGATTTGATTACTGATAAAATTCTATTGATATAGTAATTATATTGAACTAAAGGAAGTGTGTATAATAATCTCCCTCCCAGCCTCCACCTTCACTTCCATTTAGGGATTAGTACTTCCTTTCAAATGCTTTCCACAATGTAATTCATTAGCAGCCCCTTCTCATGCAGCTATCCTCCAATTCAGTGACTAGAATCTAACCATGTTCCCAGTAAAGTATTGCAAAGTAAGTAGCACCAGATTTAATGGGACAGATTTCTGCGTATTCATTCATAGAATTGTGCTGTAGCATTCATTCAGTGGAGTTTAATCATTTTAATCCACAAATAACATAAACTGCTTTTTGGAGCAGCCTATACAACTTGGTTTTATCATTTACTGGCAGATGACCACATAAGCCTAAAATTGTGATTAATCTTTAGAACAGAAATTCCATGAAAATGAATTGTTCTTGTGCCTTCAGTGTTGGCCTAAGCTTACTTTGATGTCTATAAAAGATCAAAGATGTGTAGACGTGTATCCTGTAGCTTTAATGTATGTCACATATATAGCCCATTAATGTCAGCAATAATATGTGTGCCTGTCTCTCTCTCTCTCTCTGTCTCTCTCTCTCTCTGTGTATTGGAGATGCTCTTGGTCATGCATCCATTTATTTTTTCACAAACACCATCCTCTTTTTTGGCTCACATGGAGGATAGTTTCTCAGTCTAAGTGAGTGCTAAAACGTAGAAATGTCAAATGAAGGTATTCTGGTTCATTATTTTGAAAATGACAGAAGCCTTTGCAAGGTCCTGGAACTGATGGAGAAAAATGATGAGGAGAAGCAAACCCTTCTTAACAAAGAACCTCTCAAGGCTTGAGCCTTTGCAAGCACCTCGAAATGCTAACACAATACTGGGCCTGTTTGCTTCATTGAAACTTTTATAACAAAAACTCTAGTAGACTGTGATCTCCAGAATGTATTTAAAATATGTGCTCATTTTTTTTTAAAAAATGGGAAAACTAGCACAGAGCCATTGAATTTATGTTTCTCTCTACTTATAGAAAGAATCTTGCAAGATTAAGGAATGGTAATCAAATGGTATCATTTTTCTTCACTCCTGTCTTGAGAAAAGTCAGATCAGTGCTGAAGGTTTGCAGGGTTGCATAGAAATAATTTGAAATAATTAAAGCTGCCTGACTTTACATGTTCTGTTTCCAGTCCTTAAACCCAAGGAGCCAGACTTCATAATCTGTTTGCTGAAGAGACTAAGTATAATGTTGGTATCATTTTAATTACCATAAACAGAACCATCAACTGCAAAGAATTAAGAAGAAATGTCTGGTTGTGACAACAACATGTGTTAATGCCTTTTCATTTTTCAGGGGGTGGTCTCATATGCACAGGCGCACACACAATTTATTTATTTAGCTGGCTAGCTAGCCGGACCAATAGACAGACATCTATCTGTATAACCCAAGTGCAATCATCTCCTTTTCTGAGTTTAACAAATTTGATCAAAAACAAACTTTAGATTGAGAGCTCCTAATTATTTTCAACAGTAAGGCTGTTTCTGCTCAAATCTGCTATTCCTTCTGCCAGAAAAAGGGAGAAGGACAAACATTAGCCACCCAAGGAGAAAATAGATGTACCTTGAGTTCTTAATATGTCTAAGATTCTTGATGTGTAGACGGTTGCTCGGATTTAGCCTTTTTTTCTGATCCCTATAAACCTTAAATCTGATCTCAGAAGAAATTATCTACTTCATTTTGAGATTTATCTGGACAGATTTGGCAGTGGTTTGGTACTTATCATCAGGTGTACAAATGAGGGCTTTCTATTAAATAAAAGATTACTTTTCTGATGAAATATAAAAGAAATGGTGACTTGCTGAGGCACCAATAAAAAATATCCACCAACACTAAAGAAAAACAATATTCTGCTACAGTATGGTTACTAATGACCTACACTGTTATACCTACAGAATTTGTTTGAGTTTTGAATACTTGAAACGCTGTCAGGCAAAAAGTAACATGAAGGCCCTTCAGACCAAGGAAATGGCAAGGCAATACTTGGATGTGCCATCACCTGTCCCATTCACTGTATTTTATCAAAGGAAATCCAGACAGCTTTGCAGCTCTTCTGTGTCTTTTCATTGCTTCTTCCACTGGTTTTTCCTCTCCATAAAAAACCTATTGAGGAAATTTGGAATAGTTCACAATTGCTAGGATCATACATCACACTAAACCATAAAGTACTTATGGGCTGATTTGCACTGCCAGGTTGCCCCGTTGTGAGCACAGACAACCAACCAACCACAGATGATGCCATTTTTGACTTGCCCAGCCCACTGTGAATATCCCTTCCGTCTGTGTTTTTCTGCTTCGCATCAAAGGTAGTGTTTTCTGGTTTGTGCTGCCTCAAGTTGTGCCTGATATGATTTACTTCCTTTTAGGCAAGGTTGGTGAACTGAACACCCCACTCAAGAAGAATTTTACCAGAGTTAAAGTATCAACATGCCTACATCTGCACACACGGGATCTAGCTATAAACATTGCCCTCTTACTTTTTCCCAAGTTTTGCTCCTTAATTTCTTCTGCAGCTACTCTTACTATAGTGTCCTAGTAGTGAAGCCTAATGTGAAAAGGGTTACCAGTCTGAAACTTGGCAGAACTCTCATTTTTAAATACATTTTAAAATTTTCTTTCCCTGAGCTACCCACTGTTCTTTTCTTTTCTTTCCTTTTCAAATGAATGCAGTGATAAGTCCTTTGCAGTAACTATTCATTCGAGAGCCAGGAGGTGAAACTCTTCTACCTCGAATGACAGCAAATATAATGATACAGTACATGGAAGAACTGGTTAAAATTAGGAGCAGTAAAGGGGATTGCTCAAGGAAAGGCACACATGCACGCACATGCGGACGTGCACACACCCACACCCACATATTTATTCATTCATTCATTCATTCATTCATTCATTCATTCATTCCCTGGCTGGTTTCATACTGGTGACTCTGCCTATCAAGCAATCTAACCACTGGCTACAATCACATTACTATAACTGTAGTGCAGCAAAGCCAAGGCTGGAGTTAAAATCTCTGGAAGAAACATGAACAATCTCAGATATGCAGATGATACCACTTTGATGGCTGAAAGTGAAGAGGAACTGAGGAGCCTTATGATGAAGGTGAAAGAAGAAAGTGCAAAAGCTGGCTTGCAGCTAACCCTCAAAAAAACCAAGATTATGGCAACCAGCTTGATTGATAACTGGCAAATAGAGGGAGAAAATGTAGAGGCAGTGAAAGACTTTGTATTTCTAGGTGCGAAGATTACTGCAGATGCTGACTGCAGTCAGGAAATCAGAAGACGTTTAATCCTTTGGAGAAGAGCAATGACAAATCTCAATAAAATAGTTAAGAGCAGAGACATCACACTGACAACAAAGGTCCGCATTGTTAAAGCAATGGTGTTCCCCGTAGTAACATATGGCTGTGAGAGCTGGTCCATAAGGAAGGATGAGAGAAGGAAGATCAATGCTTTTGAACTGTGGTGTTGGAGGAAAATTCTGAGAGTGCCTTGGACTGCAAGAAGATCAAACCAGTCCATCCTCCAGGAAATCAAGCCAGACTGCTCACTTGAGGGAATGATAGTAAAGGCAAAACTGAAATACTTTGGCCACATAATGAGAAGACAGGACGCCCTGGAGAAGATGCTGATGCTAGGGAGAGTGGAGGGCAAAAGGAAGAGGGGCCAACGAAGGGCAAGGTGGATGGATGATATTCTAGAGGTGACGGACTCGTCCCTGGGGGAGCTGGGGGTGGTGATGACCGATAGGAAGCTCTGGCGTGGGCTGGTCCATGAAGTCACGAAGAGTTGGAAGCGACTAAACGAATAAACAACAAAAAAGTGCAGCAAAGATTGAAGAGCCAAACCTGGAAAACAGAAGGAAAGAAGTTTTATTTTAAAGCTGGTTGCTATGAATGCCGCTTTAATTCATTGAAATAATTTTTGATGCTTTAACTTTTAAACAATTTACATATATCTCTATCTCTAATCTCTTTCCAGAAAGGCCAACTCACAGAAAAGAGAGTGATCTGCAATTGCTTTTCTAGCAAAAAAGTTGTAACAGCACACCAGCAGGGAAATTGTCCAGGGTGGGGGTGTGGTAGCCAGCACACATGGCAAACGTCTGCCAAAAAATCCCAGTGTAGGCTGGAACATGAGCAGCTGAAGGCTGCAGGGTGAAAGATAAGAATCCGACTACTGTAGTTTGAACAATGTAGTTTGTTACTAGCTTTACTTAATACAATAAACAAAACTAATGAGTGAGTCTGTTAGTTACTAGTATTTGCTAGAATTAAAATGGTTTTATCACACAAATTCTAAGTTCATTCTTGCAATTTCAAATTTTCATATGCACCCGGAGCAATTCTGAAAAAACCTTTCCTGACCACAATAGCTATGGCTTATTAGCTGAAAGTTCACATGCTACTGGAATCGAAAGAAGTTATTTCAAATCAATATGCAACCTGTACCACAAATTGGTTAATTGCTAAGAAAATTAAATGTTGATAGCTATGAAGACTAATACAAGTGTTCTTGATGCCCAAATGTTACTGTGTTTCAAGTGTATAAGGTCAATAACATGGCACCCTTATTTATAATTCAACTATATCAATATAATGGGAATAATTTTTGAGAACTAGGGGCTCTGTTCTACAGAACTGCAGAAGAATCTAATCATCAGTCCTTTCTAGTACCCCTCAATGCATTGTGTTGCCCCATCCTTGGTCTTAGTGAAGTCCTCCCCTCAGCTGATGTGGATTGGGAAGAAAGGATGGAATGAGAAATGTCATATGGCAAATATTGATACAGGTTACCAGATATAAGTCAAATAGTGTTTGTTGTCATCACTAGAATTATGCATGGCTCTTTTGGAAGAGTTAGAGGCTGCTGGTCTGGTTTGGTTTCTTGGCTGACCTGTATCACCAGCTAACAAATTTCTCTCAAACGAACAAAAACGTGAAACAAAAGAAGCCATGGCAGGAAATGTTAGATGAATAATTTTATCACTTTATTTGACTATTTGAAGAATTTCACGTCATTCTCTGTACAGATTTTCATGATATCAAAAGCCTGGAAATTTGCCAAAATTCCTACACAATCTTGTCATACAGCACAGCTGCTAAAAATCTATTATTATTTCAGCAAAGATTCAGCAAGAGCTCCACTGGACTGAATAAACTGAATGTAGTAGAAAGTAATAGCATGTCTCCAAATATACTACCTAATTTCTAACAAAAGTTCCCAGCACTTGGAATCCAAGTATACAGTAGAATTCAGTGCAGAAATTTGAGGGAAACTTATGACCTGTGGTATGATAGCTTTCCTAACATCTCTATCTGGGTAGATGCCAATTTATACTCAAATCCTCAGCTGTGTGTGTGGGGGGGGGGTCAAAAATGTCAAGATGGTAGTTACAATCATGTGATTGAAGTCCCACTCCTTTCTATGTGCAACACAAGATCATGCAGCTGTGAATGCCATCTTGACACCCACAAGGAAAAACACATGTACAGCAGATTCCCCAGCCAGTGTGATAGATAGCCACTTGCCTTGAATGCTCCCATTTCTCCAACCTGGAAAACATGCCATGCTGTTGTCACTGCTGTGATAGGCTTCACAAACAGGGTTAATAGGAAGGTAAATAAAATTGTCCTGTGACCTGAGGAACTTTATGTATGTGTCACTTCCATCCAACACAGGTAGAAAAACAATTATAATGACATCACCTGCTTTTTTTTTCTTGTTAGAAGTCATCTTCCCACCATTTCCTGCTAGAAGTACACTAGGATGTATGATCAATCAAATGAAATGTGAGAATGGCAGGTTTAAAAGACAAAGACACCTGATAACTATGTGAACATGTCTACATACTTTTCTTGCCAGCAGTAATGGGAGTGGGTTACCTTTGTATTCTTCTGTATTGCTTTTCCAAGTCTGCACAATAGCCTTGAGATCACTGGTAGTGTCCTACCCAAATACTAATGAGATCCAACCTTGCTTATTTGGGATGGGATAAGATTAGCCAAAGCTAGGTTTTGTGTCGTACAAGAAGGCCAACAAGGGAAAATGTGTAATGTCAGGTAGTAAACGGCCATAACAAGAGTAAGAAATCTTAAAGCATAAGATGATTTGTTCACTCAACCTCTCCATGCTTAAAACCATTACATTTAGGTTTAATGTTCTTTCCCCAAATTGACATCAGTAAAGGAAGAAGCCATGTCTGAAAGTTGTCACAGAAGCATGATGGCTGGCCTTGAGGGACAGAGGGGGAAACTGTTAACAAAGAGGCCAGAATGAAAATATAGATTAAGTCCAGGACACGTAGAAAGTGTGGGCAAATGTCTCAGACAAACACCTCCCTAAATCGCATGGCTATAAAAGATAGGAGCGGCAACAGAATCAGACTTGAAAAATTATGTCACTAGAGCCAATCTCAATCAAAGTTATTTTTAGTCTTCTGTGGAGTTATTTCTTGGTCTGGTCTACCTTGCAGGGATGACATCAAGCTTGCAAGGCTGATTGCGCTCTCTTCCATAATCATGTGATATAGGGAGGTGTCTGAAATATTTGTGCCCACTTTCTAGATTGAACTTCAAGGCTTGCTGGGAGAAAAATGGCTGGGATATGTGCTATGGTATTACATGATTTAGACATGGAGTTGGTATTGTTTGGTCACATGGCATTAGCAGTTTCCTATTATTTGTTCAAGAGAGACAGTATCAAGCCAGCTACGCAGGGAGATGATCTGAGAGGGCTGAAGAGAAATCACTGAGAGAAAAACTTGACAGAGTTGGAGCTAAGTGTCTGGATCACAGTGTAATCATATGCCTCCTTTCTGAGGACTCTGTGGAGTTTTAGGGCAAGATATTCATAAAAGAAACAAAACTGCTGTCCCTATGATGAAAACATCCCAATGAATATGCTGCAATGTTTGTACTGTGAGTATATTCACAAATCACTTAGTACACCCTTGGCTTCCTTTTAACCTGGACTGGACCTGGATGGAAACAAAGCTTGACACTCCTCTAAAAGAGGTGAGAAAAGTGGGCACTGGCTCAAAAGAAGAAAAACTTTTTTTTGGAAAAGTGTAGAGTTTTATATAAAATATTGTATGAGGTTTTACTGTATCTTCACAACCACAACACTAGGAGAAAAGATGAAGCAATTTGTACTTCATGAAAAAAATGTACAGTGCATTTGATCTTTGTCTCACTGTGATCTGCTTTCTTTAACATTATATCACCCTTCAGAAAACCCTAAACCATGAATGGGAAATCATGGCTAAGACTCCAGTTAATATATTTCCCAAAGTACTTGCATATTCTGATGCTCCAGGTAATTCCCTCGCATTCAACAACAAGGGAAAGGGGCTTAGATTATTTTTTTGTCCAGCTGCAGAACTGTAGGTAGATAACTTTTCCCGGACATGATAAACCAGCACCACTAAAGGGAATAGGAATCAGCAATCGCTTAGAATGTGGAGTCCTTGGTGCTCTCTGAGCCTTGTTGTTTTCTTACAGACGTTTCATTGCCAGACTAGGCAACATCTTCAGTGCGAAGAGGGAGTGGGCCTTGCTCTCAGTTTATATACTGTGGCTTGCCCTGCTTGTGTTGGTAGGGGTGTCGTTCTCTCCTTGGGAGTTCTTTGATTGGGCTGGTGTTTGCTGCTTGGTTGATTGCCTGAGTTAATAGTTCCTTGATTAGGGTGTATTGTGCTGTTTGATGGTTCATCTGGTGTTAATCCTAGTGTTGACTTTTTGCATATCTGGGTGTTGATTGCTGGCAAGGGAGCGTACTGGTCTTTTGGCTTTTCTATTGTCTCTTTTAAATGTATTGTCAATACCATTCAAAAGAGGTATGTAACATTTACATACCATTCAAAAGAGGTATGTAATATTTACATACCATTCAAAAGAGGTATGTAACATTTACATACCATTCAAAAGAGGTATGTAACATACCTCCACAGTTCAACCCTGAGCTACAAATATTCACTTAGATTGGCTTAGAATGTGAACAATGGGCTGATGCCTGCTAAAACTGAAATTATGAGTGCTTAGGTGTTAGATTACCCACACGAACAGGAAGAAACAATGACTGCAGGCAGCTTGGGGGAGTCCTGGCATTTGAGTATCAGGCCCCAAGGAGCAGTCTTTGGAGCCTTCTGGAATTAACTCATTGATTTAGATACACTTGTGATGACTAAAAGGAACAGGCAGAATAAGAAAATAACTTTTTCTTCTGTCCTATGTGAAAGATACACCTTTAGGAAGGGAGCATATTGGAAACTGCTGGAAATTATCACTTATTGTTGTTCAGGGGCAAGTGGACACCAGATCTGCAGAATGTTAGCTAGGGCTGAAAAATATCTGGAAGAAGAGTTTTGGATCACGAGCAAACAAAGCAATTCTCAGCTCATAATTAAAGCAGTCACATCTTTTGTGAAGCTTCTCTGTGAGTCAGAGAACTTTAATGAACAGAGACTTTAATGAATGGAGAGGCTGTATTCATGCAGTATCCAAAGTAGTATTTCAAGATAATTTTCAAAGTATGCATAGCCCTGTTTACTTGCTTGTATTAATTTCTATATACAAATACAAATATATAAACAATTACTGTAATTTAAATGTGAGTATATTTCTCCATATTGGGCAACACCATGACCAGCTGGTCAGTGTGGCTACTTAATCTGCAATCTAGGAGCAAATTATTGATGGACAGCTTTGGGACCCCTATTCACATTGTTTATGATTCTGAATCTTTAACCCTGAAATAGCCACATAAATAGAGGGACCATCAGGGTATGGTCTGGTGGTCCTTAAAACAGACAACTAATATTTGTAGAATAGGCATATGGATGTCCCCCAGTTCATTACAAACATATTGCTAAAAGAAGTTTGTACCTTCTTAATTTTCTGCAGTAAGGTACAAACCTGTTCTTGAATATCCTCTTGGCCCAAGGAGTCATCTGTTGCTATCTTTTAACTTCCAACATTTAAAATTCTGCTATCTGCTATTAATACATCAAAGTTATTTTGTTTGTGTTGTGTTGTATTTATTTTGTGCTATTATAAAATATTTTTAAATCCACAATTATAGAGGCCATACCTAAATATTTTAAATAAATAATACACTTTCCTCATATGCTTATTCACCACTTGCTTACTTTGGAATAATAAAAAATGAAGGTCACAGTCTTAATATTTGTGATAGGAAGTTTGGTTTTATTCATTATTCATTTGATATTTATAACGACTATAACAGTATGTGATTATGATTCAGAAACTGAAATCAAAGAGGAAAGAAGGCAAACTCATGTCTAACTGAACCACAGCACAATCTGATGCATACCTATTCAGGAATAAAAGCCATCAGATTAAATACAGCACACCTCCACTTGCAGTTGAAATACGTAAATGGATACTGTATATGGGATGATTCCTCTATAAATCCTGGAAGAAATTTCATAGTCAGTCCAAAACAATCTGCTTCAAACATGTTTCAACATATAATAGGCACACACATGTTATCAAATGCTTAAACCAGTTAAGATCTGAGTAAATAATATCATATTTGAAATTAAAATATTTCACTTACGCATGCCTACATTATTCCACATAATTCACTAAGTAAAAGCTTTCATGTAAAAATGTGAAACTGCTAATTCCTGTAAATTATGCTTGAATAAATACACACATGCATATAAACATACCCCACACATTAATAGTTCATTCATTTCTATATTTATCACAGTGAACAGCTGCCCATCTACCTTGAGCTCTATCTATATAGGCTCTCAGCAGCATATACAACGCATCTTCAATTTCTCCCCACAACATTAATCCTACTGGCTAGGCTGCATACATACATACATACATACATACATGCATGCATACAGATGTGGCTAAATGAAATAACATTTCATTGATTAAAAATGAGACAAGTTTATAAAAATATACGGAATAAAAAAATCTTAAATGCAGAAAACCTTTAAGGAGGTGTGCTTTTCACCAGGCAAAGCTGAATATACCAAATGTGAATCCAAAACAAGAGGGATATAAATTAAACAAAATACATTTTATTAGAACTATGCATTAAAAAGTGACTCTTAGACATCTTTATCTACAGCCTCTGTTACCATGGTAAGATCTGGAGTTTGGTACATTACAGCACCCACACGTTACAATAATTCCACTTATGTTGCATTTATAAAAATAAGCTCTATTATGCACAATAAATGAAAATAGCTAATCATCTGCAAGTTATATACTTAGGATAAATTGTTCTTCTTTGCATCCACAATTTCATTCACAAGCCTGGAAAATAAAAAGGGACAAAGCACCATTAAACATTAAAGGACCATAAAAATGATAAGAATGCATATTCTTCATATGCGTTTTTAATTTTGTTTCTTCAATCAATCTTTAATACGGTCACAGACCAGAATTACAAATTTTAAAAAAAAAAGAAATACATTGAAATACGTTAAAATACATTAAAAATACATTAAATGAAATGAACAAAACATGATAATATATTTACAGATTAATAGAGTCATCAATGGGCAGTCGAGGTCTGCCTAATTTGCAGACAGTATAGCAAAATTTAGCTACGTTCAGGGAAACTAAGTCATTCTGATCAGATAGCAACAACTGAACATAAAAGAGAGCAGAATTTCCTGGATATTTTATCAAATGAGGGGTTATTAAATGGGTTTGTGAATCCTTATAAAGAATACAGTATAGCAGGATATGTTCTATAGTTTCAGTAGCCCCTTGTCCACAGGGGCACAGTCTCAACTCGTATGGGACTTTTTTGTAGCGGCTCTCCAAAACTACTGTGGGAAGCACATTACAGCGTGCCAGAGTAAGTGCCCTCCAAAATTTGGAGACAGTTATATGATTTAGGTATCTCGCTGGCTTATAAGAAAAGGCTTGATCGCCCAAAAAAACACTCTTAGGCAAAGCTGACTGGTCCTGCTGGATTTCCAGGTCTTTGATACGCTGCTTGTATTTGCTAAGTGCATGCTCATAGCCCATCATTAGGAGTGCCTCACTAGAAAAGCCGAGATGTTGTAGTTTTTGTGAGATGGTCCTGAACCATACTGATTTATAATTATCCTTAGAAAGGAAAGAACCCAAACCTGTAGGGAAAAACAGTAGTTTCAGCCAATGTGCTATAATACAAGTCCATGCACCTGTTTCAACTTTAGGCAACCCTGCTTCCCTCCTTAATACTACATTTGGGGTACAGGGAGGTACCTGAAATATGGCCCTTAAGAATTTGGATTGAACCCTTTCCAATGGTGTGAAAGAAGAAGAGGGTCCTAGCTGAGCACCGAAGAGTAATTGTGTGCGGGCCTTAGCTGAGTATAACTTCAGTGTTGCTGGAATGTGCTGTGCTCCCTTGGTAAAATGAAAGGATTGGATTGCTGCCAGTGTTTTTTGAGCGTTTTGTATAACATAGCTTTGGTGCACACTGCGTTTAGTGGAGCAACGAAAAACCATGCCCAGATATTTAAAGGATTTAACTTGTTCAATGTTCTGGCCGTTTAACCTCCAGATGTGCAGTTTAGGTCTCTTTGCAAAGACCAAAATTTAGTCTTGCTATAGTTGATTTTGAAAGCTTCTTCAAGCAGTAACTGGCCAGAGCGCTCATGGCTCGTTTGAGTCCGATTCGTGTTTGTGATAGAAGTACTATGTCATCTGCAAACAACAAAGTTACATCCTGCCAATTTTGGAGGATGATATTCTAATTGATTCATTTTGGCCACAGGTGAATTTATATACAGATTAAACAGCAGAGGAGCTAAAATACAACCCTGCCTCACTCCTCTGTGAGTTAGAATCTCACTTGTGTGATGGCCTTGCATACTGCATTGAACTTTGATTCTGAGTTCTTATAAAGATTATGCATGAGCAGCAGTAGCCTTCGATCAATTGTAGTATGGATAAGCTTAGACCAAAGCCTTGCTCTGGGAACCAGATCAAATGCAGACCTAAAATCAATAAAAGCGGTATATAATGTCAAGCCTGTTTTAGATGTATATTTTTTGGCCAGATGTTGAAGTATAAGGGCATGTCCATAAATAGAATGTCCGGACCTAAAACCTGCTTGCTCATCTGCCAATATATGCTCTGAGTCAATCCAGTCAACTAGCTTATTGTATAAGTATCTGGCATGGAGCTTACTTATTATACTTAACAAGCTAATGGGCCTGTAGTTAGCAGGCAGGTCTCGAGTGCCCTTTTTATAAATAGGGACGATAATAGCTAGGCCCCAGTCCTCTGGAATTTGTGCAGTGTCGTCAATATAAATAAACAGGGAAGCAAGAACAGGAGTCCACCAATCCAGGTTTTGTAATATTTCAGGTGTAATAAAGTCATTGCCTGGAGCTTTACCAGGCTTTAACTGTTTTATGAGCCTCTTTATTTCAGCATTTGTGACAGCGGCCCAATTTGGGAGCAGGTTAATATTAAGATCTAAGTCAACTATATGGGCCTCTTCTTGTGAGTATAATGCTCTAAAGTGGTCTTCCCACACAGATGCTGGTATGAGGTGAGGGAGTAAAACCAGCCTGTCAATTGAATGGACAGCTATAAGGTGCCAGAACAGAGTGGAATTTCTGGCTTGAGAAGCTGTTATCAGTTGCTGCCAGGAAACCTTAGTGAATTCTCTTTTCTTGTTTTGTAGAAGATGTTTATATTGTTTCTTCTGGAGCATAAAATCTCGGATGAGGTGCTCAGCTGGGTTCTCTTTATATAGCTTAAATCCCCTGATCAGTTTACCTTTGGACTCAAAACATTCTGCATCAAACCAGGGCTGGGAAGGATAGATCTTGCCCTCTAGATTATCTCTGCTCCTTGATATCTGGGTGGAAATCACAGGCTGGAGCAACTGAATCAGTTGTGTAAATGTCTGCAAGGGAGAATCCCCAGACCTCTCTCTGACTATGGTGGAGCAGAGTTGCAGTGCTGCTTCAGGTAGAAGCAGCTGAGCAATTTGCTCACTAAGTTGCTGAGTCCATTTGACATGAAGCAACCTCAGCTCTGAGTCTGAATCCCGAGATGGGATGGGTCCAGAAAGCAATTGTCAAATGCTTTTAAAACTGTAATACTTGGAAGATGATCACTACCGGGTCGATTTCCTAAATAAAATTTTTGTACAAAAGTAATCAAATCCCATGAGATTAAAGTATAGTAAATCAGGGAAGGTCTTGAGCCAACCCAGTGGGAGAATTCACTAGGGAAATCACTACTGATAGATCCATTCAATAAATATAAATTTAATTTGTTAATTGTTAGTAATAGACACAGCCCCTTATAGTCCCCTTTTGAGTCTTTAGATTGCCAGATTAGCGGGGGGGAATTGTAACTGGTTCTGGGGGATACTGGTGGAACTGAGTAAAAAGTGCCTTTTGTTTTGTTTCTTAATATAACCATATTGATGTGGACAGTGAAAACAACAGGAAAATGAATGAAGTTTAAATGAGACTACACACATCAGTATGAAATTAATACGATGTTATAGGAAAACATTTAGAACCTATCAGTAACTGTCAATTTTCCCATCTTCTTATTTCATTCAGCAATTTTATTTATTTACTTGTTATCCCTCTATTTTTTACAACTCAAGGTGGGGTGCATACTGCTTCTTCCTTCTACTTTACCCACAACAACAGCCCTGTGAGGTGGGTTGGGCTGAGAGAACGCAACTGGCTCAAGTTATCAAGGTAGTAGTCTTTGGTGTGCGATGCAGCAAGAACCTTAATGGATGTGGAATAATGGAGCAGCAATGAGGCCAAATTTGCCAATGGTTTAAAAAAAGCAATCCAAGTTCAAGATGTACATATGCACACGGGAGTGGTCACAGCACCTTTGGGAGGTAGTGGATGGAAGGAAGAAGGAAAGACTCAGGGTGCAAGATTCACTTGATGACTGCCAATCTTAGGTCAGTGTTTACCTAAACATACCATGCAGTTTATTAAATCTTTCTTTAAAAAATAAAAAACCACTAAAGCAAAAGAGAGTGAATGAGACAGCTTTAGTGAAAATTTATGCTAGCTGGCTTTGCATTCATTTCTCACAGGATCACTTTTATTATGACTAAGTGAAGGAGTCAAAAATAAATGATAGAATAAATTAGGTTTTCGACTTATCTTTGCACATTCCAACTTTGCTGAGTTTACAAAGGAGGTTTACAAATGAACTAAAATTTCACAGAATATAGGAAATGGAAATCTATCCTGAAAGTTTAGAATACCATTGGGAATGTTTATTTGAATGTAAGTAAGCTCTTTTAAACCTAAACGACAAGTTAAACATTTATATTTCTAGTATGGTTTATCTTGGCACTTCCTATGAAGGATATTCAGTGTTGAAATCAAGATGAATTAGAAACCATTCTAACAGAATTTTAACATGGAAAACCTTCCTTGCATTCAGAGTTTCACTACACATTCAGATAAAATGGCTTACATTGCTTGTAGTTTCATTTTATACTGGAGAAATGCAATCTCATAATTTGGTACTTCATAATTACAACACTGAGATTACATACTGTAGCTACTTTGGAGACACTTGACCAAGATCGTGATCAGTGTTATCATGCCAGTAAAATAATCTTATCAGAAATAGTTCTGATAAGAAAAGTGTTACATATTGGAGAAGTCTGTCATCGTGATTTTGCCCAAAAACAATTGACATTTCATTTAAAGTTAAGCTAAGACTACTCACATTTTTAAAGGTAAAATCAAAATCAAAATGGAGAAAATCCATCTATTGTATGTAGTCACTAGGAGTTGAAAATGACTCAATGGCACATAACCAATCAATCAATAATCAAAATACCTTTGAAGCAATTGTTTGCCAGCCCTCGTGACAGTGTTGCATATTCATTTACCCTTCCTTCTTCTTGCACTGAAGTCACTGCAACCCTCTGATGCCATCCCACTCATTTTAGCCATAGGAAGTCATAGGAAAAGTACTATTTATGTGCTGGACATATTCCCATTAACCCAGCTCAATTCTGTTAACTGAATCTTAAAACAATTTGCAGGCCATCAAAAGATAATTTTAGTTTAGAATTTCATACCAAAAAAAAAGTAAAATGAAAATTCAGATTTTGCCAGCCTGGCATATGCTGCACAGAACAATTTGTGGATTGCCTTCTGGCAGCAATGTCAGAATTGGCTAGGTTGACACTACAGCACTAGCAATCAACATGAATCTGAACCACAAATCCAAAATATAGTCCTCATTCAAGTTTTTTAGACAAGAAGCCCATTGTCTGATATATGGCCATCTTATTTCCTCAGAAAGGGCTACAATATCTGCACATTTTACCCAGTTCATTTGGAAAAGGCATACAGTCATTTGCTGATTTTCAATGACACTGGAAGACATAGAGTTTCTGATTTACAAATCAAGATGATTCAGCCCTGAATCAAACTGGGTAGCCTCCAGATGAGTCCGAAATCTTGCTGTTGGCCTTGTTCCTAATAAAACATTGGTGTATATTTTGTGCTTTTGATTCTGCTTCCTATGTTCTAGCATATATATTCATTTATTAAATTCGTACCTGCTGCAATCAACTGGATTCTGCTGATTTACAGTAATTAACAGCATAAACAAACTGACATGATTTTTAAGGGGGAGGATATTTCCCCTTAAGGGAAAAGCAGGATCTACAACTTTCAGTGCCATGTGCCCTTCAAAACCGGAGGTCCTTCAGCAGGGTCCATGGGACAAGGGGAGTCAGTGTGATAAGCCTAGTGTTGCAGCATTGGAATGCAAGCCCAATGTTGCAACATTGCATGCACACCCCAAAAGGGGCAGAGTTTATGGAGCAGCATTGCTTTCATCATCCTTCATTCAGAGGTTATTTTATTGGTAACTTTCACAGAACTTTGAATTAAGAACTTAATTTCCCAGTTAAAAAATATTTAAACATCTTAACTAATTAAAGATTTCTAATAAAGTAAAGCTATTTAATCTGGGTGGAAAATAATTTTAAAAGAATCTGTAGTTTTGAGGCTACTATAACATCTTTCAAAAAAACTATTTTACTTGCTAAAAAATGGTCCATGTCTAAAATAGCTTTTATACTTGTGTTGCTATTATCTTGAAATTGAAGAATGTAGTACTAGCTGTATTCAATAGATTAAAAGCTGAGTCAAAGAACACCTGTTATTGTGAAGATTAATTCCACTGCTCTTCTGTTCTCAACCATAAATTATGAACTTTCATTCCTCTTGACACTAAATCACATATATAATACCCATGCAGATTTGTGTCTCATTTATTAACTTTCTCTAACATTTTCGGTATATGGCTAAGAACTTTACTTACAGTGTACACAGGGAATTGGCATCAGAAACTCTGCCAGGCGTTTCACTGGCTCTCTGCATTACAGATATTTCAACACCTGGATGTTGGCAGCCTGCATTTTCCAGGACTTGCCCTTCACTTGTAAGCTTGGCTACAGCAACTGCATTCCAAAAGCAGATGGCTGCTATTAGCCATATAATTATTTTTAAAAGACTTATTCCTTTACCCAATTTACCATTCTCAGATGTCACAGTAGAATATTGCTCAGATCAAACAATGTTTGTTTTCTTTCAATGAACCTCCTATTTCGAGTGACCCCCAATTAAATAAATAAAAAGTCTATGAAAATTGATATATGGGCTAAAATCAAGATTCAAGACTATTGCAGCCTTAAAAGTTTTGTAAGAAGGTAACCATTATTTTAACTGAGAGATTTTACCCCTCTCTGCCTTTGTTCAAGCTAGAGTAAACAGGCTTTTTTGTTCATGACAGCAAGAAACAGATTCAGTAATTATAATTCAGGGGGTTGGTCTGAAATAGCAATGGAAAAAAAAATAGGTAATTCTAAAATGCAAGTATTTACTGTAAAACTCTAGTTTCCTTACTGTATATTCTTATTTTTATTGCCTATTGTTTATCCCAAACATTTTTGATAAATTGAAATGTTTAGATAAATACTAAACGGCATGTACTGGCATAAAGTTGTAATTTTAATAATAACATAAAACTCTATTTGGTATGTTCCCTTGAAACTAAACGGAATTCTACAGTGGTAGATCGTATGTATTGAGGAAGGAAGGAGCAATGGCTTTTCTGTCAGGCATATTCTGTGATTATATTTATTTATACCACCAGAGCTAGTCTCAACACCCATAAAAATAAAATAATAAAATAAAATAAAATAAAACTACAGTATTACATAACAAAAACAAGAAAAAATGGAAGTAATTAAATAAAACCAATACCGTACTCAAGAATATAAAAATATAGAATAAAACCAATGGCCATAATGGTTATTACAACAAATTGTTTACTTATCCTAGTGAATGTGAACGATGCCGACAAATACAGCTTATTCTTTCTTGCTTTCTTGTTTTCCCTATTTGGAAAGTTGTTAACATTAACAAGGAAATATTTATTTCAGGCAATACCCAGGATTTGGAAACAATAAACTAAGATCTAGGCAAACCAGTTGGAGCTTTGATCTTGCTGACATGGCCAACATCTTGACTTTTTAACCATACTTTGTGGACACTCCTGCTAATGTATTTTATTTAGTTTTATCCGTTCACCCAAAGGGGGGAGCAATCAGCTGTTTATATGGTGATGCTTCAAATGGACAGGATACGTTTAAAACATTTAAATGGTGTTTTTTATCATATCTGTATAATTTTTCAATTTAGTTAAAAATATTTTTCCATTCCATATGTATTTCTAAAATCACCCACAAGTCCATGTAATTACTGTGTCTTAGCACAGTATGGAAGGAATTTGCCATTCTAGAATGTTTTTTAAAAAAAACTTTCTGGTTTTGCCCACAGCTCTGCTATTCTCTGGAGGAATCTGAACCACGTACAGTCCAGGCCGTCTCTGCTTAGTTTTCCAATTCCTGCTACCACCTGAATATTATGCAGGATTTCACCCAGCATTAGGTTTTTCCACAAAACTGACAGGATTTTTTATTCAACAAGTCATGTTTAGATGGTTCAGTTCCATTGACAAGGTACTAATGAATACCTGGTTAAACAGCTTGTTCCTTCATAGCCATAACATCTAAAATAGCTTAGAAAATCACACATTTCCCCCTTTCATATCACAAGCTATTGTGATTTTTTTTAACAAACACTATTGTCAGAATAATTCATATTTCCACCTAACTTATTTAGATTTACTCTATCACCATATATAATTTGTTGTAGCCTCTGTACATTGAGATCAATTAGCACGTGCTACTTGTCTAAACCTCTGTTATTTAAGTATATGACCTCTGTATTATGTTTATCAGCAGCAGAACCATATACCTGAGTTTATGAACTATATCTCTGCGCTAACAAAAACTGTTCAGAAAAAAAAATTACTATTACATTACTGAAAGTAATATTTGTCAGTTAGAACTAAATCTGCTAATGCTACACTGAAGTCATATATTTTTCAAAGATTGTTTGAACCACCTATGTTTTATCATATTTGTTGCATAAAAGCCTTTGTCACGATGCACAGTTCTTATCCCTGTTCTGTGAATCTATGACACTTGCCTTAGAAAGAGATAGGTTCAAGTTTGTGGCATGGAGAACAAATGATTAAGCTAGATGTCTTTTTAGGCCACTTTCAACCTTACAGGCTGAGCTCCCAACAAGAAAATCAGACATTTATTTCCATAAGTAAATGATAACAAATACAAGAATTTTCTTACAAGCAAGCAGCCAGCAAAGATACACAACTGAAATTATTTCATTAAAATGAGATACCTAGTCTCCATGCCATGAATCTGGCACTAATCACTCACATTAATCTTGATTCACTTCCACATCTTCACTTTCAGTATCAGTTGGCAAAATCCATGGCTGGTGAGCAGGCTGAAGTTGTTGTAGGAAGTCATCCTGCCACAAAAATAATCAATTCAGTCAAGACAAAAATTAGGGCTGCAATTGATCAAACTGATTCTTTAATTAAAAACAATTAAAGGTGCTCCTGATTAATCAGGTAATCTTCCTCCTCTATTTCAGGGGTTTATTCCCCACTTGTTTTTCGGGAAGACATAAGGGAAATTCTGTGCATGTAACATAGTTTAATTAGTGGAATTGTCTAAGAACTATTTAATTCTAGTCTCACAAAACAGACTCTGAACTGACTGCATACAACAGCTACCTAACCTATAAGATTATGTATGGAACAGAGCAATGGAAATCCAATGGAAAGGCTACAGGAAGCCCCTGGGCTGCACAGCTAGTGGACGTAATATGCTGATTTTTTTTAAAAAAATTATTGCTTTATTTTTTAATTTGTACCCCAGATTTCTGCTTATATAAGCTCTCACAACAGCGTGCAACAATGAGCAAAGTATAAAACATGACAGTAAAATCAGCAATTCTGCCTCTCCTTCCAGGTTCTGGGGTGCCTTAAGTTAATATCTTTACCCCAAATTACCCCAAGACCAACAGCAATTTTTGACTGAGTGAGTAGGTGGAGGAAGACGCTGTTGCTTTCCCTTCTCACTGAATGGATCTGCTCAAAATCACCCTAGTATTATGTTCTAGTGTGGAAGCTCAAAGTGCTGATCCAAGCCTCGGGTCTTGAAAGACCCAACTTCAGAATGAAATAGGAGCATGTTATTGTCACCGCGAAAGCAAGATCTTCTAGTGTCTACTCTGAAGAAGTAGAGAGCCGCCATTCTGTAGGTGAACTTAGCAAGAGACCTCATGGAAATTCTTGACCTAATTTCTGAATAGCTAGGAATTGTTAGGTTTAACCATATTCTTTATTATTTCTTTAATTTATATCCACCTTTCTACTCTGGAAAGAGCTTGAGGGTAGCTAATAAAATTTCAAACCAAAAACAGAATACAGAAATTTAAAAATACTATACATATCAAGATCATATTACAATTAAAACCCTGGCAAAAGATATGCATCATTACAGATTTCCAAAACATTGCAAGAGTGGAGCCAAATGCAGTGCCCAAGGACATGCATTCTATATACTGCAAGCAATGCAGGGTATGCAGATTTATGCAAATTTAATTAATCAAGTAAAACTCATATGGTTAACCTTCTCCTCTTTCTTTAATCTTTGTGACATCCCTAACAAAGCTGACACGTTGACAGGTCAACTCTGTGCAGAAAAGTAGCAAACAAATGAATGTTGATCTACACTGAACAGATGTAAGCTATAATAGAATCCAGATTCCTTTCAGGCAAATAGCCCACAATTTTAAACTGCTCACCGAACAGGGAGGACATGATTTCACACTGTGGGGCAGTGATGCAATTGTAATTCAGAATTCATGAGAGGATGACTTCCTAGACGCTGGTTATATATTGTTTAGAGTGCTGTGACTGTGCAGTGAGTTAGCCAAAAGGGAAACAAGCAAAGAAGTTCTTTTTATTAAATAGACTTTTGTCCATGAAATTTTTTTTAAAAAGTATCTTGAGATTTATAAAACACTTCTTTGGGTAACCAACAAAGCAAAGAATTTAGTCAAAAAAAGCCAAAACTTTTCAGAGAATGTGCAGCAGTTTCAGGCAAATAATATTAAAACAAATCTAAACAAAGTTCATTGAACTTCGTTTATACACACATTATATCCTTCTCATTTTCATTTGCACAGCATTTTTATGTGTTTTTCTCACCTTTTTCATTTGATCATTCCATCAAGCATTCTTTTTCATACTTACTATGAGGATAACACCCACACACTGTTGTGACATTCTGTACATAATTCCTTTCATTCAGTTCCAAGTAGCTTCCATATTCTCTTTCTTTATATCTACTTACCATTGACTGTGTTGGAAGTAAACCTATCCTCTCAATACCTCTGCATACAAGATTTGTAGTTCTCTTTCTGCTGTCATTCTTTCACTGTAGTTTCTTTCACTTCTTTCCTTTTCAACCTGTTTATTTTCCCAAGAACTACTCTTGACATCACTGAGAAATGGACTATCTTTCATTCAGAAACTCTCACCATCCATCTACCTTCACTAATACACTCAAACTTCCATCTTAAAAAATCAAATCAATCATACTTTTAGATTTGTATTGATTAGTTTGTACTAATGAATTTACCTTTACTTAAACCAATAAACAGCTTTTTTTTCTAAGCAAATACCCATCAAGCAGTCACCATTCTCATTCATTCTTGGATCTTTGAATAGCCCAATCACTCTCTCATTTCCTTCCCTTCCAAAGCTCAGTTTTACTACAAAGATTCTTACACCATTCTATGCAAGCCTTGATTTGCAATCCAGAGAGTAACTTGCAAGCTGATGTATAGTTTTGTGCAACCTCCCAGCTGAAAGGTATTTGCAACGTCCTGAGACATACTCAGGATGTTTTTTTTTATGTTTGCTTTGACTTTCCCTATGCCCTTGAGGAAGGAAAATGGATATTAAAACAAATAAACCAATGTTCAAACAAACAAAAAAATTAGCTCTTTCAATATAAGTAGCAAAACACAGCAAACTAGAAAACAAAAGCATGTTACTTGAACGTTTTCTTTTCCTGCTGCCAACCAGGTCTAAGACCTATCACAGATCCAACAAACTATGTTCTGAAGAGATAAAGCATTAAGATATACAGTACACTTCATAAAAGACTGAAGGAAACTGTAATGATATGATGCACAGACATATCTGTTTCACTTGCAGTTGGAGAAAGATTTGAAGACTAAAGGCTAAATGTATATAAGTGCATGTAGAAAAGAATTTAAAGCATTGGTTTATACATTCTGTAGCAGTAACAAAAACATTTATCTAGTTTATATTGCTTGGTCTGAGTTTGAACTGAGCTAGTAATGTAACACACCTGCAAGTTCGCTATAGCATTTTCCATGCCAACAGAGCTGAGGGCATATGTATAAGCACTCAGATCATCAGGCAACTTATAATTCTTTCAGACAAGATAGCAAAACTAAAATCTTGGACTTTTTACAAAAAGAACTTCACAGCTGACATGCAAATCTTTGCCAAATTCTTCATGTATTCGTGCTTTAGAAAAAACCTGTTTATAATGAGGTTTCTCCCATAAGGAAAGGAAGAGTTTTAAAGCATTTCAACGATTAGAAATGGGGCATGGAAAACTACACTAGAGGCCCCTAATTTGGAAACAAGAAAACTAAATGATAAAAACTGTTCCAAATTGTGTTGTTCAAGTGCTAGACACTTTTTATAGCACAGCTCAGCATGAGTGGTAAAGTACAGAGTTGGAGACTAAATTGCTAACTAAAGTGTAATAGAACTAGAGACTGCTTAGGATATCTTTCCTCCATGAGATCCATCCTACTCTGAGATACAACTACAGTTCCTAATCTAGAATTAAAGCAACAGATGAGCAGAAGGAGCCAAGGAGTAGTTCTTGGTTGTTAATGGACATAGCCACTGGAATGCCAAAAACCTACCAGTTCATAAATCACTACACTGCAAGAGTTTGTGTTGAGAAAGAAAGGAGCAGGCATATGAATCTCTTTAGAAAACCAAAAACCAGTACTTTACAAAAGCAAAGCATTCAGACGATCTTTTGAGGAAGATCGGTGGTAACAAAATTTGAACTATAAATAAAATAAATAAACAAATGAAAAATATGTTTAATTTTCAAGCAAAACACAGAAAAGAAAAATAGAGTAATTCTATAAATGTGTACACAAACTATGTATTGTGTATGTGTGTGTGTGTGTGTTTGTGTAGATACACATAGACACAGAATTTTGGGAGCAATTAAACAGTGCTACCAGCAAGTAGCATTAAATTATAATAAATATAAATAATGTGATAATGAATTCATTCCGAACTGGTATTTTTTCCTTTTAATTAATCTTAATCAAGGATAAGTGCAATAGAGAATAATTATAAAGCTAATACAGAAATAAGAGTGAAGTTGGGTTACAGATTTATAGTATTATAATTCTTTTCAAAAAGCTTACTTCAGACATACTGCTTCTTTGAGTGATATTTCCTAGAGCAACTCCAGTTGTTTCAAGATGCCCTGCAGGAGTGGTGATGGTCCTTCCAAGCTGATTCTTTGATATTAAAGCCTGGCTTCTTTGCATACTAATAGTTCCTTCTTTGTTTCCTTGGTTGTTAGGGGAAACAGGTCTTTGTAACAAAATATTTGGGGTTGCAGACCTGTTTACTGGAGTTGGCAGCCCAGAAGATCTGTTGGTCTGTGTATTGGAAGACTGAGGTCTACTGTTTGTGACACTGGAGACTAGCAGGCTATTGTTACTGGATAATGGTGGTGATTTGTTTCTTTGAAGCTGGAGCTGAATATCTTTCCCACTCTGAACTGGTCCTGAATCCTGGCTAAGGGTAACTTTAAAATTTCCCTGGTGATCTAGTGGAATTACATGAGTTGATTGTCCAGTTGTATTTCTTGATAATCTTCCTTCTTCCCACAGCACTAGGTCCTTTGCAATGTCTGCATATAACAAAAATTAAGCAATATAATGGAAGAAGAAAAACAAGAAAAGCTGTATAATTAATATAAGATAATCAGCTTCATTCTAACACAAGCAAATGGTTAATACACTCTACTACTAGGAAAGTCAAGTTGTTTTCAACTAAGATGGTTTGAATGCCTTTTGAAGTACCACTCTTATGAAGCCACTCCCAAATTCCCAGTCAAATTGGCTGCTTCTGGGAGAATCTATGATGATATTCCCACTGAAATGAAGTGAATGATTTGGTGCTTTGGAAATCCACAAAGTCAAATTTTGAAAAGGAAAAAAAGTATCTGCTTTATTTTTGGATACATGAAATATGTCAGGGTATGAGAAAGTTTTCCATTCTTAACACTGTTGAGTCTGGTGTGTTTAATGTATCCTGTTCTCTCCTAAGCATGAACATTTGATAGATTCAATGTGAGAGAAAAGGGTTACATATCTTTTTGATTTCTCATTCTCTATAATCAATTAGCCCATTCCAATCAATTCCTATACTTTTTGAAGAGGTGCCAGGAAGCAGTATCATACAGATTCAAAGTGAGTCCTGTTGTGGCAATGCGGAAGACCATTGTTATTTCGAGGAGTTAAGTGACGTATTTTTATTTTCTCTCTCACACAAAGAATATTAGAGTTTATTTTGAGTCATACTAACTGGCTTGTTTTTTATTTCTGTTTGGCATGGGGGGAGGTAAAAGAAAAGCACAAGATTAAATGTTTAAGAATAAGCCCACTCCTCCCACACCCCTCCAGAAAATATATGTTTGGAGTGGGGGGAGAGATAAGAGGAAACCCCCAGATTGTTGTTGTTAAGCACTAGCTTATCTGTAAAGCTTCCCAGGCTCTTGGAAACAGACCCTGGGAAGCTTCCTAATCAAGGTTGGGCCATGCAGCCTCGGTACCATGGAAAGAGGGTCACGAGGTTTGAGGGCCAGACTTTGATAAAAACCCTTAGGATTGTTTTTGAGTTTTGGGAGCTTCTACAGAGATCCTGCACACTGGGTTCTGTGGAACTAAAAACCCATCCTTTTGGGGTGTTCCCGCTACCTTGGCCAGGAGGATCCTGGTAGCAAAAGGGAATAAAGGCATCACCTTGCTTAGGTATGTTATGATTTCTTTCTTAATGCTATGCTTTTTATGCTTCTGTATAATCTGCCTAAACTGTGTTTCTAGTTTAAACTGTGTTTCCGTTTAACTTTGTTTGCTTAAGTTTATAATAAAGCTTAAAGTTTCTTTATCCACTGGCATGCTTATTGTCTCTGGATCTAAAAAGAACCAATTGCCTGAGCACCTGAGCACTGCTTGGACACTTGGCAGAACAAGTCCACATACATACACAACCAGTTTTGGAATGCCTCACCCTTCTTCACTACTTCCCCAAAGTACATCAATTATTATTCAGACCATTTTGTCACAGACTTCCTCTCCAGAAGTAAACATAGCCTTCATGACAAACTCATAAACTATCATTAAAGGCTGAAAAAAGAGATTTATGAACAGTTAGCACAATTATTTCCCCCTTCTCAACTCTGGATCTATATCTGTAGATTAAATTATAATAATCCAACAGCTCATATAAACTTTGCAATTCATCAACTTCTTATTGAATTCCAAAAAAATGACATTTACTAGATATTCATCTAATCCCAAAATGGAGGAAATGACTACATCAATGAAACTTCAAAATGTTGTCAATATCCCTTGATAAGGGATAAGTTTTTGCTTATTTTCAGCCTGGACCCAATCTAGAATATTTCTCTTGTCTTTATCACTCTCCCCAGAAATTGCATACTAAACAAGAGGATAGTTAGATGTATTTTGAAATATGGCAGAGGCAAATATGCCTGCAAACATTATCTAAATAAATATGTGCACGCACATAACCATAAACAAACAAGTTATAGCCCCTCTTTTTAATAATTGAAATGAGTTGCCACACCAAAGCTCTGCACTTTCTCTGTAATTTGGCAGTATGATTCAATCACCTCCTGTGCTTATCCAGTCAGGTTCTTAAAATCTTGTGCTGGTTCATACTCCTACCCACAGTCATTTGTGAAGCAAGAAATTGTTAATAAGCAGACTTTTCACATTTTAATGGCTATCTGACAATCTGGCATGTAATAATGCCACAGAGGCTGCCTTAAACAATATGGGTTGCCGTATCCTGATAATCAATATGCACTTACAGACTCCTAAGGAAACTTTTTGGAATACACATGCACACAAGGAATAGAACATAAATTATTTGTATACAAATTAACTATTAACTCTGCTATCAAACTGGAATAACCTTATTAGAGGGCCCTTTCATTCTCAATTGTATTTTCAGAGTTTTGCTCTAGGTAGTTGATTATTCAGAGCTTGCCAGCTTGAATGCATCCCATCAAGCAATGAGCCACAGATTGAAAATCTTGGAAGAACAGGTAGTTCCCTAGAATCACAGTTGGGATATTATTACCTGGTCAACAACTCAGACTTTCTTTACTTGCTATGTCAAATCCATTCATGCTCCTTTCTTCCCTCTGCTCACAAGCAGATTTATGAGGCAATTGTTGCCATATTACTGATATGCCATTTGATATCTTCAGCTCCAACCCTATCACTTATTCTTTATTTAATATTTCACTTTATATTCCATCTTTTTATTTTTACTGCATCCAAAGTAAACTCTAGAACTACTGAATCCTCAGGTTTAATTCCACACAAGTACAACAAAGAGGAGCAGGATAATGCCAGCTAGCCAGACTCCAATTTCCACATTGAGCAAATAGGCTTTCTGTGTGTTTTCACACAAACAATTATCATGACTGTGAGAAGTAAAATTCCATAGAGACATCTACATATGTACATCTTGGTTCAACATAGAGATGTGAAGATGGTACAGCTGGAATCACCCTCTCCTGCACTCACCTATTCAATGGCTTGGTCTCAAATATGGCTCATATAAGCAGAAATGTGCTTCCTCTTTGGCAATATAAATTTACCAAATTCTCTTTCCCAATGCAACCTCTCAGACTGAAATGGTCATACACCATTCCAGAGGGAATATTGATTTTAGGGGTAGCACTTGAGAAATCAAAGAGGCTGCTCTGCGGTGGGCAGATAGGTAAAACTCTGGGCAGAAAGTTGGCCTAAATGACTTGCAAGCTTTTTCCAATTCCATGACCACAGAAAATAGGAAGAGATTAAAGGCAACCTTAAGTATGGTTTTTGCAATATGCATTACTGCCACTGTCCATTAACGCCTATTATTTTACAGCAAAATATTTTAAAATTACAGTTGAAGAGCATTATGAATGAACTTGATAAGCATGATCTCAAAGGGTTTCTGATCAAGCCAGTATTTTGTTATATAAACTGTAAGGTCTCATTATCAAAATCACTGTACATTAGGCCTATGCAGACTTCAAAATGATTTGGAAGAAGTGCTTTGAATCTCAGGTTAATGTGACTGTTAAAACAGCTATATCTTTATTTTCCAGATTGCACTGAGCCATGAAAAAAATAGCTTTGTTGAAAAGCATAGAGATTCTGTGCTCATGTGAGGTCCAAAATAATTATTCTGAGATATTCTTGAATGATGCACAGCTCTGTTATATTCTATTATATAGGTAGACACAATTAAAATGTCCTTTATTCAATCAGAATATGTCTTTCATATTATGTCTATAAACTTAAAATGTTATAATCAGAAGACTTCATTCAATTTATTTTCAAATTAGTTATTTTTATGTTAATAATGTTAATGACCTTCCTTGAATTAAGTTTTAAACTATATATATGCAACCCCCTTTTAAACATACATCACTTGAAATTTATAGGATACCTCTTAAAAATCTTGGTTTAACAAATGATAACATAGATGCTATAAGTTAAACCAAATGTGCAGTGAATCATCTTTCAATTAAATTAACCTGTGTTTTTCCAAATGACTTGGTTCATGACTTACCTGCAGTGAATGAGGGATGGTATGTTGGAAAAATGTAGTATTTATGTTTCACTGAGTTTCAATAACCATTATAATTTTGGCTCAGCTTCAGTTATCTGTAAAAACTGATCGGTTCTGCTGATAAGCAAAGCATTTAAATCATTTCTCCACAGTTAATTTAACCATTTTCGAGTACAAAACTGTTTCCATTTATTTAGCACAGAATGTATTTGATTTTGAACATCAACTTTCACAAATGAAAAACGAAGTATTTCAGAGAGAACAGGGCCAGAAAATACTTATCTGGGAACATATTTGTCCTATTCATTGTTTTAAATAAGCTCACATCAATGACACTGAATGGGAGGAAGTACATGCAAGAGAATATTAAATGGCAATTTTATTAATTATGAAGAGGCTGTGTGGATAACAAGAGATCCTAACTAATTTCTGGATATTTGAAAAGGAAGCCAAGCATTTTGTTATTTGCAAAAACAAAAAACAATTTTTGCATTCTTAGAATGTTACTATTGGAAATAATAGAATGCGGTTTCCCATGTTTACCCATGTTCATTGGGAATGTCAAGGTGATATTTAAACATCAGAGCGAGCTTGAATGTCTCTGTGGGCTGGAAAAAGGAAAAGTAGCAATAACAACTCAGATAGGCAAGGTAAGAAGATCAATAGTTAATGGAAGCACCTTAAAACCTTCTCACGTTTTAAAAATAATATTGTCTGCCTTCCAAGGACAGCCTAATAAAATATATAGATTTTAAAGAGTTGCTGAAACCCTGCTTTTCTTAAGCTAGTGTTGGTCAAGTAGGAAGAACTCTGATCATATAAGCAGAGTGGGTTGCATAGTTATGGCCACCATTTAAATATCACCAGCAGAGGCCATGAAGCAGATGTATTGTTTGTACATTGAAGATAATGTACGAACAAAATCAGGTTAAGAGGTTTTTCTGTCTCTTTTAGCTAATAACAGCTCAAAGAAGGAACCCCAACAATAATAAAATGTATGAATTTGCTAGCAGAATTATGCCTGTGTTCTGTCTCCAATAATGACCCTAAAAAAACTTACAAATATAGTCTGATGGTAACAATCAGCCTTAAGCACCTGACCAGGTATTTTTTCTGTAATACAGGTATTACTTTTGGTTATAGACATTTGCACTAGATATTAACTATCAGTGCATTTCATAGTTTTTCTCTATCCTCAAGAAGTATTCATACAGTAGTTTCATTTTTAGGACTTTTAAATTATGGAAACGAAGGGTAAGAAATTGGAATAATTTGTCTTCTAGAACACAGGAGCAATAAGAGCTTAATAAAGAACCATTCTGTGATGCTTAAGAATTAGGGCTTCATTCTTTTATGTGCTTGTATCTGTTATCCTTTCTCATGACAATTTTGGTCATGTAAATA